>NW_027643442.1:0-17676 GCF_032717465.1 Coenobita brevimanus
GGATGAAAGAATGCGGGGAAAAGTGATCGAGGAATTGTCAAATCTGATGACGATTAATGCTTAAACAAAGGTAACAAACATATGAACAAAGAGTTGAATTAAAAACGAAAAGACATGATTAGATAAGAATTAGATGGATGAACCTAAGAGGAAACGATTGTTGAAGGAACTGAAAGGAATGTGGTGGAAGAATATCCTGAACTGATGGTTATGAAAGCGAAAGAATAGGTAACAAATGGTTAAGTAAGAAAAACAATGAGAGGATGAAGGGATGGGTGTTGAATTAGATTTATGGTGGAGCGGTGAGAGGGCATAGAAGAGGCACTGAGTTACTGATACGACGGATATATAAACCAAAGAAAGAGGGAGGACGTACAACAGGAAGGAGATAGTTTTATGATTGTGTGGGTGGGTAGGTTATGAGTTTGGACATAGTAGACAAATCAATGGATGAAAGGGGGAGGAGGGTGTTAGGATGGAAGACCAACGAAACTGATGAAGGGGGAGTCAGAGGGATGGAAGATCAATGACTGCATGTGATGTGGATAAGTGAAAGTGTGAATAGAACCGATGCATTAATGGGAAGTGATGAGGTGAAAAATGGATGACCAGACGTGTGTCGATCGTTGAGGACTTGGAGAGAATAAATGCACCAACTAATGGAAGGGGAGGCGGTGGGATGGGAGAGGGATAACTGGATACGTGATGTTGATGGGTGGTAGGTGGTGGCCTGAATCCATCACTCTATCTCCCGGTCATGCTGGCTTACTCCTGCATAAGCAAGGGCTGCCTAGGTGGTCTGCACGCACTCAACGCAACCACGTTTCCCACGCCTTTCCTCATGCCATCCCACTCACACACTCGCCTAATTGCCTAATAGTCCTATTACCTACGTCATTCCAGTTAGTGATACCCGTTTGCAGAAGAAAATTGTCTGGCAAGAGTAGAGTGATGGTTAATAAGAAGGTGATTTAAAGTGTATATGTTGGTGAATGGAAAGACGCAGACTGATGGAATGTTTAAGTATTTGAGGGCTGTGATAAGTCAACCTGCATTGTTTTCTATCATGTGATCCATAAAAAAAAATTAACTCATTACTATACACTTAAATGAATAAGTAAAGGAAATATTTCTGTACAAATAAAGTTCAATACCTATTTACACTCGAAACTTTCGTATTATGTAAATAGATAGTTTATATCACAAATTACCCAATGTATGTGTAGTTTATATTATCTGCATCCCTCTAAAATGTTCATGGTTTTGAACCCAGTGTATCTGTGTAGGTATGTAAGAGACAGGCAACTGAGAAGGAAGTGAAGAGTACAACGGCCCAAAGCAATAACGTGGCTGGTGCTGTAGAAGGTCTGAGACGGAAGAGACTACAGAACACAGACTGTGAAGCAGAACTGCATGAATGTGTGATGGTGCCCTCATTAATGTATAGGTGAGAGATCCGGGTATGACGTGAATATTAAAATTAAGGGTGAGAGCAGTAATAACCGGACAGTAAATGAATGAATGCGGGTTGTTTAGGATGAATAGGATAAAGACAAATATTAAACATGTGGAGTAAAAAAGTCAATCAATTGTCGGGTACAGGAGAAAATACTTACACGAGAAGGGATGAAATGTAGTGAAAAAAGGCATACGAGTATGTGAGCGAGCCTGAAGGTGGGAGAGGACGTCAAATGAGGGTGACTGCATGAACAGTAGAGATGGGAAAGTTGGGAAGAAAATAGACTAACATAGGAAAGAAAGACAAATACAGATAGGTACAGTAGATGATAGACAGATGTATCTTAATTAACCACAAATGTACATGAATGGATGAATAACTATGGGGACAGGCATGACGGGTTTTTCGTGGTCAACGGAAGAGTCTCTACAACCATAATACTGTACTTATCGGCTGGCCTATGGGGTGTAGCCGAGAAAATGGAGTGTTTGATGGATGACCTGAAGAGACACGGATATAGACAGACAGGTAGATCGATAGAGAAAGATCAATTTATATAGATAAATGATACACAAAGATTTATATACTAAATTTGTGTTTATTATCAGCATAAAAAAGTTTGGGCCCCAGTCTGACCCATGGTGTATCTTCCCAAAACAAAATTTCAGTATGTGAACAACTTTCTTACATCTGAACAATTTACGGCATTATAAGACCAGGACACGCTACACAAATTCAATACCTCAATAAAATCCTGTTTAACTTTTAGCACATTTGATATCAATTCTGTCCTGTATTTTACCCCTGGGGGTAGGGGGGTTTCAAGAATACTCCCCAGTATCCCTGCTTGTCGTACGAGGCGACTAAAAGGGTTGGTGGTGGGTTAGTGCCCCACCCAGTAAAAAGAACTACCTAAACAAGCGAATAAAGCGCCTCGGACCAGGACGGACCATACGTTGACGACTAAGGAACGGTTAAAAGGACATTCTGAGGGTGGGAACATGGAATGTGAGAGGAGTGAATGATGAAGTGAAAGAGAGATTGTTCAGGTGCTTGAGGATGCAAAAGTGGATATATGTGGATTGACTGAAACTAAATGAGAAGGTGAAAGGGTGAGAGAATGGGAATATGGTTTAGGTATATGTGCGGGAGTTAATGAGAATGAGAGGGCAAGAGAGGGAGTATGTCTGATGATAAGCAAGCAGTGGAAGGAGAATATAAGAGAGTATGGAACAGTGGGTGCAAGGATTGTATGGGTGAGGATGAAAGTAGGTATACAAGCATGGGCGATTGTATGTGTGTATGCTCCAACAGAGGACCGAGTGGCAAGAGTGTAAGATGAGTTTTGGGCGAGAGTAGAAGCATGTATGGAAAAATTTGAGAGGAGCGAGAGAGTGCTTTTGATTGGAGACATGAATGGCAAAGTTGGGAATGTACGAGTGGATGGAGTGGTTGGTCAGTGGGGTGTGCCAGCTGACGTAGATGGGAATGGTAGTGCTTTGGTGGACATCAGTGCTGGTAAGGGGTTGGCAATAGCCAACACCTACTTTCGACATAAGATGATCCACCGGTATACATGGAGAGTAATGAGGAGGATGGATGGTGAACTTGTTGAACGAAAGGCAATGACAGACTACGTGTGACAAGTGTTGGATGCAGGAGTGTGGAGAGGGTGGGGGAATGGAGTCTCGGACCATCACCTAGTGATGGCCAAGGTAAAAGCTGCAAAGAAAATGGTTGAGGAGACGAAGGAGAAGACAGGAGGAAGCAGCTCCTGTGAGAAGAGTGGAGAATTTGCAAGATAGTGAGAAAATGGCAGAGTATAAGAGCATAGTGGAAGAAAGATTGAGAAGGTATGAGCTAGAGCAGATGGAAGGGGTGGAAGACGTATGTAAGATATTCACGGAAGAGATAGGTGCAGCGTGTGAGGTGGTTTGTGGAATGAGGAGGAAATGCAAGGGTGTGCAAGGGACAGCATGGTGGTATGATGAAGTGAAACGAGCTGTGGAACAAAAGAGGAAGGCATATAGTGAATGGTTAGCAAGTAGAGGTAGGGGAGAAGATGAGAGAGAGAAGAGAGAGGTATATGTGAGCAGGAGAAGGGAGGTTAAGAGACTGGTGAAGGAGAGTAAGAAGAAAGTGGATGAAGAATTTGGGAGGAATCTGAGTGTGAAATGGAGGGAGAGTAAGAAATTGTTTTGGAAGGAGGTAAAGAAAGTAAGGCAGTGTGAAAGGGGAAATAGTAAGAGAGTGAAAGATAGGAATAATAGATTGTTGGTGGAGAAGAGAGAGAAATTGAGGAGATGGAAGGAGCACTTTGAGGATTTGTTGAATATAGAGAGTGAGAGCAGTGCGAGTATAAGTGGTTGGGGAATGGCTGGGAGAAGAAGAGATGAGAGGAGGGAGGAAGAGATCAGTAGGGCGGAAGTAATGGAAGCGATGAAGAAGATTAAGCTGGGAAAGGCCCCAGGAATTGATGAAGTGTGTTGAAATGCTGAGGTTTGGGGGTGAGATTGTTGTGGAGTGGATATGGAAGTTGTGTAGATTGGCTTGGGAAGAGGGGAGGGTTCCAGAGGACTGGAAATCAGGTATAATTGTTCCTTTATACAAAAGAAAAGGGGAGAGAAAGTATGTGGTAACCATAGGGGTATTTGCCTTCTTAGTGTGACTGGTAAAATATATGGTAGAATACTCATTGATAGGGTTAGGCATATGACAGCGGAGCTAGTTGGAGAAGAACAAGGGGGATTTAGGAAGGGAAAAGGGTGTGTAGATCAGATATTTGTTCTAAGATGTTTAGTGGAGAAGTATCTAGAGAAGGGAAAGAAAGTGTATGCTGCCTTCATGGACTTGGAGAAAGCTTATGACAGAATAGATAGGCAAGGTATGTGGAAGGTATTAACAATACATGGAGTGCAGGGGAAATTGTTGAATGCAGTGAAGAGTATGTACGAAGGAGCTAGGGCTATGGTGCAAGTGGATGGTGAGCTGAGTGAGTTCTTTGATCTCAGTGACGGACTGTAACAGGGATGTGTGATGTCTCCATGGCTGTTTAATATATACATGGATGGGGTTTTAAGGGAGGTGCAAGGCAGTAGATGTAGGGGTGGCTCTAATGAATGAGGGTGAGATTTGGAAGATTCCGGTGTTGCTGTTTGCTGATGATACAGTATTGTTAAGTGAAGATGAATGGGAGTTGCAAGGTTTGGTGAATGAATTTGGGACAGTGTGCAGGAGGAGGAAGCTGAAAGTTAATGTAAACAAAAGTAAAGTTATGGTGTTTGAGAGGAATGAAGTCACAGAATGTACAGTGAGGTTGGATGGTGAGGATATGGAGAATGTGAGTGCATTCAAGTACTTGGGTAGTGTGATAAGTAAAGATGGAACTTTTGGGGATGAAGTGCGTGAAAGGGTACAGCAGGGAAGGATGGTTGTTGGTTCACTGAAAGCAGTGATGAGAAATAGGGAGGCGAGTATGGAAGTTAAGAAGTCACTGCATGATAGTATTCTGATCCCTACCCTGACGTATGGAAGCGAGGCGTGGACCTTGCAAGAGGGGAACAAGTCAAGAGTGAGAGCAGTGGAAATGAGTTACTTGAGAGGAGCATGTGGAGTGACGTGGAGGGACAGGTTGACGAATGAAGAAGTGAAGGAACGTTGTGGGGTGGATGTGGATGTGGTTGAGAAGATTAGGAGAAAAAACTGAGGTGATTTGGACATGTGGAGAGAATGGAGAATGAACGACTGACTAATAGGGTGTATGTAGGTGAGGTGGAGGGAGGGAGAGGGAGGGTTAGA
Organism: Coenobita brevimanus; assembly: GCF_032717465.1. Taxonomy (NCBI): domain Eukaryota; kingdom Metazoa; phylum Arthropoda; class Malacostraca; order Decapoda; family Coenobitidae; genus Coenobita; species Coenobita brevimanus. The sequence continues at coordinate 5,258 of NW_027643442.1, forward strand.
CCGAGGATGAGGTGGAGGGATGGAGTTGAGAGGTATATGAGGGAGGGGGTGAGGCTGGGGGAGGGTAGTCAAATGGTGGGTGACTGATTCACTTGGAGGCGTTTTGTCTGCGGCCACCCTTTGCGGGATTATGGCGTCAGGCTATAGACAGATAAGATAGAAGTGGCTGAAGACAGAGAGGAAGGCTTTGGAAGGAAGGAAAGTGTAAAATGAAAGTTCTGTAGAGGCTTTTTGAACTGGAGGGGTTAGATACAACAGGTTGATTCACTGACAAATACAATAAGGGCAACTGCCACGGCCATATGCCGCCGAAGATACAACGTTACCTACACTCCAAAGAGTATATCCTACGCTGAATAATATCATTTGGCATTACAAAGAAAAATATAACAAGGTGTCATTGTACTGCTGAAGCTACTTAATTTATGGATCAGTCAGTAAATATATTCATCAGTCAGTCACTCCACTCAGTCAGTCAGCCAGTTAGTATTCACCTTTGCTATCTTCAGTTTACCAGTCATTCAACCAACCATTTAGTCACTGAATCAATCAATCAGTCTCAATTTCTTAATAAAAACCTTTCAATCACAACCAACCAACTAGATAATCAGTCAGTGAACCCAACCATTCGCCTTTCCAACCAGCCATTTAGTATTCATTCATCGCGCTTTTGCTCCCATAACGGAAATTTACATCGCTGCTTGTGTGTGTAATGAGGTTCTATAACGAGAGGATTTAAGGACGTCATTATATGAATGCTGATGTCAACACATTATAATTCTCTTTACCTATCGCTCAGCATAATTCCTAGCCTCTGTTTAATGTGGTGTTTGGAGGGAGCACAGATGGTGAAACAATTAGCAGTAACAATAGGCAATGATGTGTTGTGGATCAAGGAGACTGTAGGACAGACACATGGCACAGACAGTGAAACAGAAGTAATGGTAGTAGAGAAGGGTGGGTCGGATACAAGGCACAGACAATGAAGAAGAATACAGTGGTATGGTGTAGGTTTTGTTATTTAACTTGCGAGGTCCACCTTACATACTCACTAGCAGTCAGTCGGGGTAGAAAACCAGTCCAGAGCGTCCTCTAAATATGAGACCAACACCTACAGTATGTGATCGAGCTACCGAGGCGTCATGCTTTGTTTCCTCTGGTATATTTTAAGCATTACTTAATACAGAGGGAAATCTTAATGTTCATCCAGAACGAATGTACAGTACCTGAATCGGTCAGAAGGATACAATATTCATCCATTCTCTGTGGTTGATGAGCTTGAATATTCTATTTAGGCTAACACCAGAAGTATGTATTCAGCTGAGAGACATCTGATCAAAGGCTTCCATATAATTTGTGCAACCATCTCTCAGTTACTGTCACACTTAGATACTTTATTTTTAATGCAATATTATCATAAGAATTCTGATCAGTTGAGAGATATCCTAACAATCAGAGGTCTGACTAATGCGTACGTGCATAATGGTCACGTCTTTTTGACTGATGGTTCTCCCTGCACTGGCCGCCATAACACAGCAGCGTGTGGTAGATAACAGAATAATTGTGTCTGCCTGCTTTTTTTTTTTTTTTTTTATTACCCTTCACCCATTCTCCCGCATGCCGCCACACACTTCCGACATCCCCTCACGAAATTATGGATAAAATGACGATGGAATTACTAATGAAGCTGGATTCTGGCAGACTAATTACAATCCGTTCCTTCCAACAGCTTAACAAAATTTTTGCTTGAACACTTCAAAACATTCAGGCCCATACGTGCAAGAACCTGCCTTTTCTATATCCAAGCAGTATCTTTCCGCATCCAGTCTCACCTTTTCACAACTAACACTTCCACCACCACCACCTATCCACGACCACCGCCACCTTTTTATAACCACCCACCAGCTTTACAACCACCATCACTTTGAACAATCTCCACCACCTTCGCCTGTACACCTATAAGTCGTGCTACAACTCTACATGTGAGCCATGCCTTTGTGCAGCCTTCGCTCCGCTACCACATGGCTGACACAGTGATGATGACGGCTAACGGTATACCGCTAACATTATTTGCCCGGTTGTTGTGGTTCTCAAGGAGACATGACCCAACATTAATCGCTGTGGTATGTGAATCAAGTGATCAATGGTAGGTCAAGCAGGTTAACGAGTATCTGTTGATCAGAATGTACATTGATTAAAAGCTGAGTTGTATATAATTCCACTTAACTAGGGGAACGACTTGATTGTAGGATAGTGTGAATCACCAGAAACTGAGTCGAAAATTACAGCGATAAGAGACGTTGCAGCACTACTGAAAGATATACTGTAAGTATTTTTTACCTTTAGTTAGCAAGGATAAGAGGTGCACAGGTTGTCAGTTAAGAGGGATGCTATGGGCTGAGCAGTGAGTGCACCCCTTATATGACAAAACATTACAGTTTCATCTAACTTCCATTACTTAAATTCCTCTCACTTCCTTTTCCAGTTCAGTGCTTTTTAACCAAACCCAACCCGATCCAGTCTAAGCTTAAGCAAACCAAACCACAACAGAAAACAACCTAACAACTGAAACAAACCTAAACAAAGCAAAGCATAGAAAACCTACCAATCAAACCTATTTTAACCCAACCCAACGCATGTCGGCGTCAACCTTACTTATTCCATCCCCTGTTTAATCCAACCTAATTTGACCTAACCTAACCCAACCCAACTCCACTAGTATCAATCAATCATTTCCTGTGGCACCTCACGGGATGCATAGGGCCTCAGTGAACTCTCTCCACCAATATTTGTCTCTTCGCACATCTCCTTCAGGTCCCACCAACATTCCTCTCCTGCTTCTTTTTTCATTGTCCTCAACCAGGTTTCCCTCGGCCTACCTCTACCTCTTCTCTCTTCTCTAGCGAGTCCACACTCTGGCAAGCATCCGGTGAGTTAAACTACTCTTCTTTTTCTGTATATGTGCCCCAGCCACTTCCAGCGAGACTGTCTCACATAATCATTAACTGGTTCCACTCTCCCTGTAATATCCCTTTCTCTTGCATTTGTAACTCTGTCTTGCCACTTTACCCCCAAGAATCCGTCTCAGTATTTTGTATTCTCAAATCCTAATACTATCTGATCTGTTCCATCTTTTGTACTGTACCATGTCTCATGCCCGTAAATTAAAATTGGTCTAACCATGGACTTGTAAATTTTCACTTTAGTATGTACCGAAAGCATATTATTATTCCAAACAGATTTCACCATTCCAACAGCTCGCCAAGCCTGTCTAATCCTCTCCTGGCAATTTCATTGTTTAATGATCCATTAGATGATACAATCGTTCCCAGATATTTAAAGTTTTCTACATTCTTCACCACATTATTCCCAATTACAACAATCGATTCGGTTCTCCACGTTCATATTATTAATAATTTCAGTCTTTCCACAATTTATTACCAATCCCACTTTTTCTCCTTTCTCCACCAGACAATCAAGCACCCTCTGCATCTCGTAAATACTTCCGCAAATCAGTACAATATCATCACTGGCATAGTCCAAATCCATCAGCTTCTTATTTTCTTCCTTCCAGTTAATTCCTGCACCTGTTCTCCTTACAACCTTTTTCATAACATAATCCATAACCAAAACAAACAGCAGAGGCGCGAAAAGAACTCCTCCTTGGAATCACTCCTGACCTAACATGAAATGTGGATCACTCAAAAGAACCACCCACCATTACCTTTACAAAAGAGTACCTTCATGCAGGCTTCTAAATAATATTTACAAACTTTTCATGGTATACTCATAGAATCTCATAATTTTCAACATAGCTCCACGTGAAACACTATCAAACGCCTTTTTCAAAATCCACTAAAACACATACTCAAGTGGCATTTTCATCTCATTAGCTTGTTGCATTAGATGCCTCACAATAAAAATCTGATCATTACAACCTCGACCCTTTCTAAATGCCGCTTTGTTCTTCTCTTAAAATTTTATCAATTACTGGCTCTATTCCTGTTCAACAAGATTTTGAAAAGACTTTTGCAACTACAGGTGTCAAAGTTATCCCCCCTCCAATTGCCACACACACTTAAATCTCCCTTTTTTTGGTATTTTTATAATCACTCCATTTTTCCACTCTTCTGGAATTCCACCATTATCCCAAGCCACATTAAAAAAGTTTCAAAAGCGCATTCATCAACTCTGCTCATTTTCCACCTTTAAACATTTCCAAGGCTGAATATTCCATCCTCTCCTGGGGCCTTAAAATTCTTTAACTCCTTTTATAGATTTTGCTACCTCTTCCAAAGTTATATCCCCTTGTTTCTATCTGCAAATCTCTCTCGGGTGGCAAAATGTCCTTTTCAGCTGGGATTGGTCTATTTAGAACAGATTCAAAGTGCTCTTTCCACCTTCCTTTTATATCCAAATCTTTAGTCATCAAATTACCATTTCTATTCTCGTACATGTATTTCCTTCCTTCTCTTTTCAGTCCTCAAAGTTAACTCCTTTATGGCCTGGTACGCTGCTCTTGTGCTCTGACCGTCATTTTTACTAAATTTAATTTCTCTGTCTCTGTCGCCTTTTCATCATACAGTCCTCCTCTTATCACGTCTAACGAGTCTTTTTTTACTTCCAGAATGTAAACTCCAGTACTTTGCTCTAAGTACTTCAACTACCTGGCCATCAACATGTTGTTCTTCACTTCTTAACTTCGTCTCTCTTTCCTTTTCTGAATTGCATTCCATGTTTCATCTGACATCCACTTTTTTCTTCTCGCTTTTCCCTTTTTCTCTAATAGTAACCTTAGCACTCTCTGCATGCAAACCCTCTTTTACCTCTCTCCACATTTGATTGATATCATTGTCTTCAGATTCCATCAGAAGTCTGCAGGACTAGAAACCTGTTCCTACATTCCCACCGAAACTTTTTCCCTCGTGCTCTCATCACTTCTCAGCTCATCCAAATCATAATTATTACCTCCTGTACAATTACCATTAACGTTTCTCTTAAGTTTTATTTTAATCTTTGACACAACAAGTTGATGATCACTACCTATATCTGTACCCCCTCCTTACGCAAACATCTTGCAAATAACTCCTATGCCTTCTGCTAATAATCGCAATGTGGTCAATCTGGTTACAATATTTACCACATGGTGAAATCCAAGTAGTCTTATGTATATTTCTATGCTCAAAGATAGTTCCACCAATTATAAGGTCATTTGCCAAACAAAAGCTTCCAAGTCGCACCCCATTTTCGTTCCTTATACCAACACCCTCCTTTACCCATACAATCTTCAAAGCCATCCCTACTACTGCCAACAATCGCATTAAAATCACCAATGCAAACTAACACATCATGTCTTGCCACTCTATTCACTACATCCTGCAGCTTCTCATAAAAGTCATCCTTCTTCATTTCATCAGCAGCCTTATTTGTCGGAGCGTACCCTAACCATACCATACTGATATTACCATGGTCAGATTTTAAACGAGCATAAAGCAAGCGCTCATTAATTCGTTCAAAACCTCACATACTGCCTTACAAGCATCTCTACTCAGCAGTAAGCCTACTCCTTGGTAATGATTTCCATCACCCACTATAACCCAAGACAATCTAAGACAACCCGACCTAACCTACCTTAACCTTGAACCCTGAGTGAGCTTCTGAGGGTACGAGTTGCCGGACCTGACAAGTTGTTGGCTCATGGAGAGGTGAGTGAGAGTGCAATCCTCTTGTACGTAAATATGATGCATTTATCTCGTCCTTGTCTCCTCCTCATCCCTTCACCCTTCGCTCTTCATGCCTTCATCTTTCTCCTCGGTCATTCCTTGTTCTTTCCTCTCTTTCTTTTACCCGTCTCTCATGATCTTTAATAATTTTCTTGTTCCTTAATTCTTTTCTCTCCTGCTCGTTCACCCTTCTTTCTCCCCCTTCACCCTTCTATTTTCTTCCTTATTCTTTTTCATTCTTTACTTGCCGTCTTTAGCGACCACTCCGCTCTTCTCTCTTTTAATCCTTTTTCCAAACAGAGAAGTGACGTCACTGAAAGTGTTGGTGAAGCTTGACGAGGAGGAAATGGAAAATGTGAGTACGTTTAAGTACTTGGGTAGTGCGATGAGTAAAGATGGAAGTTTAGAGGGTGAAGTGCTTGAAAGATTACAACAAGGAAGAAAGGTTACTGGTGAGACAGACGGGCAAATGGGGAAGTGAAGGACCGCTGTGATGTGGATGTGGATGTCATAGGAGGCGTTAGGAGAAATACACAGGTGGTTTGGCCATATGGAGAGGATGGAGAGAGAGAGACTGACAAGGAGAGTGTATGCGAGTAAGGTGGAGGGGAGAGAGGGAGGGGGAGGCCAAGGATAAGATGGAGGGATGGAGTGGAGAGGTATATGAGAGAGAAGGATGAGAGATGAAAGCAAGACAGTGAAGTGGCATTGGACAGGGCGACGTGGAGGCGATTTGTATGCGGCCATCCATTACAGGATTGAGGCGTCTGGCAATAGATAGATAGATAGAAAACAATGCTTCGTGTTTGAAGGGCTGACAGACGTTGGCCTCTTTGGCAGCTTAAGAAGATGCAATTTACATTGTTTGTCTTGCAACCGCCAGACGGATTTATTCAGCTTTTATTAACCCTTTACCTCTAGGAGTCAAGGTGTTAATGATACAATGTTGGCTGCAATAAGGTCAGATCTGTTAAAAACCTACCAGGCTGCTACATCTTACCCGCTGCCTCCCTACTTGTTAATTATATTCTTCGTAACCGGACGCACTTATTTAGCTCGAGAATGATGTCATATTAGCGAAGGGTTAAGAAACAAGGAAATGATATAGGACGCCAGGTAAATAGCATAATTTCTTCACTCATGTTTACAGACCCATGTAGACCAGAGATTCATTTCCGCTGCCATGGGAGACTTCGTAGCACTTCTATCCTTCCATTTTATTTTCCATATTGGAGCCTAATAAGCTTTGTCATATTCGTCTTTCGAAAGTGAAAATTGTTTGCGCCAATAAAAGACAAGAGGATAATAAAAGTTTACTTAGATAAATTACGTCATTTTAATGTGAAAATTATGTCCATCAGTGAAAGACAAGATGATAATAAAAACTTAAGTATGTCGCTGAGGAAGAGGTGTTGCGAAATTCCCTAAGTTAACGATAACAGAACCACTTATATGAAATTCGGGAAACAAGCTAGTTAGATTATTAAGACGACACCCCACACCCGTGCTGAAGTAAGTACTTGTTAACCTAAAGTTGAACTCATTTCTGGCTGATGGTTTTAACACGTTGCCTTAACCTTCACCTTTGATACAGAAGCCTCTTAACTTAATGGAACATTACCCCAGACGATTCCTTACGTTGATTTCAGAGTAAAGACTCTGGGATAGTAAATGGACTGATGCAAATTGTAGTATGGATGATGTTTGGGTGCTTTCCTAGTCGGTCACGCTAGAAAATAGGAACAATAAATAGGTTCAATTTCAATTCTTAGCAGCTGCACCAGACGTGACACCAGACAAATGTATGGGAGAGGGTAGGATATGGGAGGTGTGGGCAGTTCCTTTCCGGACCACACCCTCTCTGGCAGAAGGACGACATGACGTTCTCTAGATTTCTGGGCTATACACTGTTGTTGTACTATGGTTGTGTCTTGGTTCTGCAAACTGACTAGCGATCTAACATGAATATGAGATGTTAAATATTTTTAGCAAGGATTAGGTTCATGATGATAACGATGATGATGATGATGATGATGTGATGATGGCGATGATGATGATGATGATGATGAGAGCTAGCAAACCTTCATTCTGAGTTTTCCTTCAGTTTAACACAGTATCGCAGGTGAGGGACTTGCAAGGAAGTGCCACCTCTGAATCTTTGGTTGTATAACCCGCAGATGAATGCAGTGAAAATATCAACATCCACGAACCACAACGATAATTATAATTTTAAATCTGGATCCCCCAAAAAAGTTTATGCATCAGGGGAAGAATGAAGCTGCAAAGAAAAAAAATACAATTTCAAAACTTTCTTCCAGCAGATTTTCAGATAACGCTAGAACAAAATACAGATAAGTAAACAGCCAAATAAACGAACTCAGCGTAGCGTCCTTACCAGAGGCAACTAGTGGTCATCTAATAGAAGTAAAATACAAATAAAATAATGCATTGTTAATAACACCTTTCTCCCCACCTAGATCAAAGGGAGCTGTAAATTACTGCCGCTGAGATTTTTAAAGGATATAACTGCAACCCTATAGCACTGTTTACTGTATAAACGTTTACATTCCTCCGTCAAACAAACACTTTCAAATAATAATATAGTTTCGAAGATTATAATGTCAAAGGACACTTCTATACCACTGCCTGTGAACTTTATATTTCATTCCAGTTGATGTCAGACGAAGTTATTCAGTTTGGAAAAACCCAGACCAAATAAAGGGAGTTTAGAATTATTTCTGATCAGTATAGTAAATAAAAAAAAAAAACACTAAATGACAACAAATGCAGTTTCCATGGCCCATCTAAATCACAAAGCCGTACCATTACGGAGCCCAGAACACAAAATGGAAAACATAAACGTATTCCCCTTAATCTGTGTGGTCTTATTTATCACACTTCTTCTCTTTCCAAATCATTTTCTTTCACATATAATGTTAAAGCATCTACACACACACCCACACACACACACACACACACACACACACACACACACACACACACACACACACACACACACACACAAAGTTCAAAACCATTAAGCAAAACCCTAAAAGATGCAAGCACAAAAAAACAAACAAAAAAGATTAAAAAAAAAAGACAAGCAGAAACAAGCTGTCATGAACAAAATATTAAAGTGTATGAACAAACAAACCACACACACACACACACACACACACACACACACACACACACACACACACACACACACACACACGTTTCAGCCACTAAATCACTTCCCTGACCATCTTTGCCTCATCCACACCTGGCCTGGCCTCACCCACTCTGTTGCACCTGTTTCCTCTGCCCACACCTGACCATCAACACACTTGTTTGTATCAACCTGTTTTTCGCTTTTTTGATTCTCTCACATTTATCATTTACTGATTCTGTTCACTTAAATATATCTCCCACCTTTCCCAGTCTCCCTGTGACCTGAGGCTATGTGCGAAAGTCAAACCAAGATGGAAGCATATGCTGGGTACTGATACTTATATTCTTTTATATACTAGCATATGCCTGCACCCTGTCGGTTCATATCGATGCCATTAATTCTACAGTTCCTATTCTTGTATATCCACATTATATTACTCTCCTACAACCAATAGGTCTCTCTCTCTCTCTCTCTCTCTCTCTCTCTCTCTCTCTCTCTCTCTCCTCTGTTTACAGTTTTTCCGAATTTGTTTTTCCTCAAGATCTAGACAAAATTCAGATCAAAGGTGTTGGAATTATTAATAACCTCTGCTATTATGAATAAACTACCTCCCCTACGAGTAAGAAGGAATGTTGTCTCCTTTGCATTATTTTACAAGATATTTCTTATGGCAAATGCTCAGACGAAGTTGCGTCCATGGTGCCAATTCCTCCATGCCTTCCCATGTGCTGGGCACGTGGCATCTGGTAGCGCTCATGACTAGAATGTCACCCAGCCATATTGCAGAATTTCTGCCTATCAGAATTCTTTCACTCCCCTGAACTGCATCTCTCTGGAACTCTGCTTTCCCAGAGTTGTTTCCCCCCAAACTTCATCCTACAGCTCACCAAGTCTAACTGTTACAGATATTTTATGAACAGAGCACACCAGTAATCTGGTGTATGGATTATTTCATTTCATTCATTTGTTTTTCCTTCCTCCGTTCTGTTATTTTAAAAAATCTGCAGTCAGCAGTTATTTTTACTGATGATTTTTCACCTCTTTCCATTACCAGCTTATCTCATCCACCATACCTAACCAACAGCTTCACTGAACGACCTTTTTTCTCTTAATATGTGCCAGCAGACTAACCTAATATTAACACTTCACAAATTTGCAGCCATTAACAGACCATTGTATCCTACTAATCTTTACTCGTGTCTGTCCATCACCTGCCTTCTCTCACTCACCTTCCTTTATTAACAGTTTCACTCGAGAATCACTCTCTTACTCAGTATCTACAGTACATCTCTTCTTATTTACTTTCGTCATTCATCGTGCGTCATTTTTATTCTTTTTTCTCGGTTACCAGTAGACTTTATTCACTTTCCTAATCGCTCATCAGATATTTTATCAGTATATATAAACTACCCTAATCTAATGTTTTCACTCAGTTCCAGTTATGAGGTGACATTAATTATTGTTATTCACCAATCTTCATCATCGTCCAACCACAATCTCCTTCCCCACCAATCAGTCTCGCCTTTTTTTTTTTTTTTTAACTGCAAATTTTTCTAATTTACATTTACATTTTTCTCTTTCCACAATTTTTAAAGTCTTATTTACTTCTCAGTTGCCAGCCTTCTTCATTTATCTTTACCACCCAAGCATCTCACTCACTAAAATATTTTTTTTTAATAAGCACATACAGGGTACTTTCCTTTTTTAAAAAATAATTTTCGCACTCTACTGTCCTTAGCCTGCCATCGGCTTTATCTTTCTCCACTATACTTCTCGATCTCAATTCTACACAAATATTTTTTTTCAATTTATACTTTAAAAATTTCCTTAGTACACAGTTTTACGAATGACTTTTTCATACACAGAAACTTCCTTCACCTACCTTCCTTATCATTCGCCAATCAACAGTTTTCTGCAACAATAATTCTCGCTTTGTTTCTCCTTTACCTTTCATTGCCAACAAACGTTACTCATCGTTCCTGTTGTGTCCTAATATTACTTTTTTTCCCTCTCTCTCTCCCTCTCTCTCTCTCTCTCTTATTGAACTTTCCTCATCTCTTCCTCTCCATCAACCTAACTTTCTCACTCTTCCATTCCCAATCATCAGTTTACCTTCATATTTCACTCACAATTTTTTAGCATATACGAAATTTCCATACTTTATCTACTCTCCTCCACACCACATTCCTCAAGCTTCGCAATCAATCCCGTAATTCATCTTTTTCATTCACATTCCTTACCCAACAACCTCACCAACTTTCCCCACATATCTTTACTTCTACTTCTCTCCTATCCCACTTTTCCTCAGCCCCTCCACCTGCCTCCACCTGCCTCCACCAGCCGCTACACCTAATCTCTTCTCCCACTGCTCAGCCTCCACCCTGCTGTCAGCAACACTGGATACCTGCTGCTCTGACCTATAGCGGCATGTGCTGGGTCACTTGACACAAACTGACTGCCCGCTCTCCTTCCTCGCTGTTTACTTTCTCTCTCCAACCCATCATTGTTCTTAATTATTTCCAGAAAGATTTCGTGCAAGAGTCTGGCATGTATGAACACGACACGTGTTAACTTGTTGTTATTGTTCTGGGTTCTATGTAGAAAAAAATAAATAAACCGCACCACAGTGGTCCACTGCTTTCATTTCTTGACCATAAGTGAGATTAACTATACAATATGTAATCGAACTGAGGAGGTAATATACATAGTTTACGACAATTTCCTGAATGGTTTTTACTAGAATATTACCTCAAGGTTAAGGAACTGCAGCAGCAGAATAAATAATTTTCCCTTATACAAAAAACGGCTGTAACTTTTTGTTTTACGATATTTGGTCATGTAATTTTGACTACAAATGTGTCTTACTTTACCATTTCGTCGAATCTGTGAACTTCAGCAGTTTCTATATTATGTACTTTTATTACAAGCCTTATGCAAAGTAGATCAAGCCATATACAATGATGTAAATTAGCCACAGTCTTGTAGGATAATTATCTACGAATAACATATGCACAAATTAGCTGCTCATGTGTGCGCATTTGGAAATAACACCAATTTCCCTCAAACTTCCCTGGAAGCGGCCAGTGCCACAGCTTCTAAATTTACCGCGGACTTCCCGCTTTCTTCAGAGACCATTCCTAATTTCCACCGCTAAGAGCCAGTAATGAGTTTCCGTTTCTACACATTTGTCTAAGACAGGTGTAGGTGCCTTCATATGGCAAAGAATTTCTTATAAATAGTTAGGACATGAATGATTGTGGATAAATATGTGATGACAAAAAGTGCGATATATTTGAACAGATTTCAAAACTCTGCAGGAAAACATGAGAGAAATAATTAGTCAGTCCTAAAATAGAGGGGCATTACTGGCCCAAAGAAAATATATTATGTATGGTAAACATTAGACTGAGTCATACATGTAAGACCTAAAGAGTACGTATCATCATTGACTTGATTCACTGACTACTTGCATCATCTGATCCACTGGTAACATCCCACAGAAAAGCACGATACCTAAGACCGGAGAAATCACTCTTCCCTGA
>NW_027643443.1:0-4995 GCF_032717465.1 Coenobita brevimanus
GTTGGTTGAGGTAGAATGAGGTTATGGAGTGGCTGGCTCGGGTAGTATTAGTTGGAATTATCAGGCGAGGTTGCGTAGGGTATGGTGGGGTGTGTTGGGGTGGAATGGATTTATGGTGAGGTTGAATGGGGAAGTATGGGGTGGAATTATTAGGCGAGGTAGTGAAGAGTATGGTTGGGTTGGTTGGGATGGAATGGGGTTATGGTCGGGATGCACTGGGTAGTATGGGAATAAATTATCAGGTAAGATAGGGTAGAGTATGGTGGGGTTGGTAGAGGTGGATTGGGGTTATGTTGGAGATGGATGTGGTAGTATGGGGTGGCATTATCAGCGAGGTAGGGTATATTATGGTGGGGTTGGCCGGGGTTGAGTGGGGTAATAGTGGGGTGTGAAGGGGTGTTATGGTGTGGAAATGTCAGGCGAGGTAGGGTAGAGTATGGTGGGGTTGGATGGTGTGGAGTGGGGTAATGATGGGGTTCGACCCAGGATATTTTGTGGAAGAAAATGAGTAGGTAAGTAGTGTATGGTGAGGTTGGGTGAGGTACAGTGGAGTAACGGTGGGGTTGTTTAGGGTAGTATGGGGTGGCATTATCAGGCAAGGTAGTGTAGAGTACGGTGGGGTTGGTTGGGCTAGAGTAGGGTAATGGTGAGGTTGGCCATGTTGTTGTGTATAAGGACAGTAGACCGTGTGGTGTTGGTCTACTGGTGGGCTGGGTTGGTCTTCATTCTGGCCAGGGTGCGGCACAAGTCCTGTCTACACAACTACCTATTAATATTCAACTGGACCAAACCAATTGACTGTCAACAATGGTCTCGCTGCGGGAATTATGTATTATTTATTTCCTTTAGTCGTCTCTGTGCTAATTCTTTCCCGACGGTTGAATGAAATGTGTATATGTGCTAGGATGCCGTCAGGGAGATAGAGTGCTTTGCTAGTGGTGGAGGAGGCAGTGACGTCATCAGAAACCAACCATTCAATCAGAATCTCCCCACTGAAGTGCTGTTTGTGGTGATGTTAACTGGGCGGGTGCTGAGGGAAAGAGATAAATGCATGGAAGCAGTCTATATTAACACCGTAGATACTTTGCAAGGCTTAACCTCACTGTATATAACCCAGAAAAAGGTGATAGTGTACATCTGGGTAGAGAAACCGTGCTACACCTACACCTGGGCAGCTTTATGACAAAACGATTAACTGTGGAAAGAACATTAATTTTCTTCCATAATTAGCTTCAGGGAGGTCAAGTGTACTAAGATCGACTATGTGCATTCTTTAATATCACGTACTTTGAGTGTGTGTGTGTGTGTGTGTGTGTGTGTGTGTGTGTGTGTGTGTGTGTGTGTGTGTGTGTGTGTGTGAGTGTGTGTGTGGCTGTTTAGCGGGATAATAGGTCCATGAGAATTAGGTCCATGGGGTGAACAGGTCCATGGTATTAACAGGACCGTGTTGGAAAATAGACCAATGGGTAATGTCCGGGGAAAAGGGGCCAAGTAGGAAGATAGGTCCAGTGAGTAAAAGCAGGTCAACGAGGGAAATAGGTTAATGAGAGGAATAGGTCCATGTGTGAGTTTGAGGCTTTCCTATAGGGAGGAAATAGGCCCATGTGTAAATACAGGGGCATGGGAAAAAATTAATAAAAAATATATATATAAATCCATGGGTAAAAGATCCATACAGAAAATAATTATATAGAAACCATGGGGAAAAGTAGGTATCTAAATAATATTTCCATGGGTAAAACAGGTCCATGGCTTCGTGCATGTCTTATCACCCAATTTTCAAAGCACCCATTCCCTTTTATGGACACTTCTTCAAAATGACGAGATGAGATCGCATTTTACAATAATTTTACATCGCTCTCTTCACTAACAGCTTCACTTCATGTACAGTTGTGATTAAGTATGAAATGATCCGAAAAATAAATCTGGTGGACGTGCACTAAAAAAAGAAGAGAAAATATCTAGTAAAATATATACATGAAACTAACATTATTTTGATCGTATTCTGAAAACATAACTTGTGCAGGCGAAGGTAAGCCCCTATATCTGACGGGCATTTGAGTAGCGCCTGTGACTACTTAGAGGTGCTCAGCGTACACAGCACATTACACAGCACATCAGCGACGATATAGGAGGCCAGACACGTTCCAGCCTCGTCACGTGCTTCAGAAATTATTGCCAGAAATTGGGGGCTTGCCTTCCCGTTCGTCAATTAATTTTTAAAGCATAGAAGTAGTTTGTTTCTGAAATTACTCTCTGGCGTCGTTGAAAAAAGGAAATCTCTAGATCTACATTCATTCCCTACCTCCCTGGAGAGAGAGAGAGAGAGAGAGAGAGAGAGAGAGAGAGAGAGAGAGAGAGAGAGAGAGAAAAAAAAAAGGAAAGGGATAAAGATACAGTGGGGGGAAGGAGGGGAGGTAAAGAAGTGGAGAGGGAGGAAGAGGAAGGAGGGAAGTAAAGTGAATTAAGGAAAGATTATAGAAGGAATGTGAGACAGGAAAATAAAAGCAAGGCAGAGACCAGGAAAGACATTAAAACAGATGAGAGAAACGGTGAAGACGAGGGAGACAAATGATTCTTGAGTTGATAGCCGTAAGGTGTGAGGAGGGGGAGGATGAAGAGGGTGAGGATGAAGGGGAGGGAAAGGATGACGAGGGGGAGGATGAAGAGGAGGGGGAGGATGAAGAGAAGGGAAGAATGTAAGGGTGAGGAGGATGAAAGGCGATGGAAATGGTGAAGGAAAGGAAGGGGATGAAGGAATGGGGAGGACTACGGGAAAGGAAGGAGGGAATGGAGGGGAAGATGAGGGGAGGTGGAGGGGTAGACGTGGGAAGGGGAGGGAGAGAGACGGGGTGCAACCGGTGATAGGAAGGGGTGTTTAGATGGGGAGAAGGAGTTATGGGTGTGAGGGTCAGGCGATCATGCAGAAAGATATAGATTCATACAATTAAGCTAAAAACATAATGATAATAATGGAGATCGGTGGATTAGTGTTACTGTGTCCGCTTCCCGTTCTGCAGTGTCCTGGGTCTTGGTTCGAATCTAACTGTGGCAGACTTAAGGTGAGTGCTTGTTTTTTTTTTCCCCTTTTATATAATCACACCATGTTGTTTTGGGCAAGTGACACACACACACACACACACACACACACACACACACACACACACACACACACACACACACACACACACACACACACACACACACCTCTAATTTCACATGCACCGCTCCCACCAGTGACCCCTTCATGATTGGTACTTGGTTAAACTGAGGAAAAATTCATTCTGGTTCTTACTGTGGCTCCATCTCCTGCCGTAGACCTCAATACACAACAACAGTGATAGAAAGAACGAGAGAAAAGTACAATGAAGCCAGGGTATACAGAAAATGTCGGGGAAACTACACTGAGTTGAATAGTTTGAAAAGATCTATTATTCCCACTCGATGCTTGATGTAATCCCTACTCTATGCTCAATGTATTTCCCACTCCACGCTCAATGTAATTCCCACTCCACGCTCAATGTAATTCCCACTCCACGCTCAATGTAATTCCCACTCCACGCTCAATGTAATTCCCGCTCTATGCTTAACGTAATTCCCACTCTAGGCTCAATGTAATTCCCACTCTAGGCTCAATGTAATTCCCACTCTAGGCTCAATGTAATTCCCACTCTAGGCTCAATGTATTTCCCACTCAATGCTCAATGTATTTCCCACTCTATGCTCAAAGTAATTCCCACTCTAGGCTCAATGTAATTCCCACTCTAGGCTCAATGTAATTCCCACTCTAGGCTCAATGTAATTCCCACTCTAGGCTCAATGTAATTCCCACTCTAGGCTCAATGTAATTCCCATTCTAGGCTTAATGTAATTCCCACTCCATGCTCAATGTAATTCCCACTCTATGCTCAATGTAATTCCCACTCTATGCTCAATGTAATTCCCACTCTATGCTCAATGTAATTCCCTGGCGGTGTTAGGAATAAAAGCATAAGAGTCATTGGATGGTCAGAGTAACAGATAATCCTACACTATTTCCTTCAAGGCGTAGGAACCCGAGGCTAGTCAAGTACACAGATTTACACACAAATATTTCACGTCAATATACAGGTGTGATAAACCCGGAAATGTTTTATCGCGTAAGTGTGAGGTGTGTTGTGCACGTGTGGGGATGTTACGTGAAATGTGAGTGAGGGGATGTGAGGATGTTATGTGATGGTGTTATGTGAGGCTATGAGGTGTTATGTTAGTGAGCTTTAATGAGAATGGGGTGTGCGAGTGAGGTGTTACGTGAATGAAGTGTCATGTGAATGAGTTGCTGTGTGAGATATGAGATAGTGTGTGAAGTGCTGTGTGGGTGTTATGTGAGGCTATGCAGTGTTAGGTGTTATGTGAGCTGTTTTGTGAATTTAATGCATGAGAGGTACTGTGTGATTGGGGTGTTATGTGAATGAGTTATGTGAGCGAGATATATGAGGCAGTATGAGTTCGATGTAAAGTGAGGCGTTATGTGAGTGAGACTTGATTTAACTTATGAGATGCTATGTGAAAGGTCTCGTATACGATTATGAGTAAGCTGTGAGGAGTTATGTGAGATGTGAGAGCGATCTTGAAACAAAAGTTCGTACAGGCTACTTAAAACTTATAATCGCAAATAGGAAGCCAAACCCCAAATTTTGACGATGTTTTTTGGATGTGAAGATGTCAGAACGAATCTGATCTTACACTGATGCCGACAACAGCCTGTAATATGGAAGTAAGAGTGATCACATTTAATCCCATCATACCTGGGTCTTCGTCAGGATTCTATTTCAGTTACTGTCAGACGATTTTATTTGGCCAGGACTTTGTGTGTGTGTGTGTGTGTGTGTGTGTGTGTGTGTGTGTGTGTGTGTGTGTGTGTGTGTGTGTGTGTGTGTGTGTGTGTGTGTGTGTGTGTGTGTGTGTGTGTGTGTGTGTGTGTGTGTGTGTGTGTGTGTGTGTGTGTGTGTGTGT
>NW_027643444.1:0-19980 GCF_032717465.1 Coenobita brevimanus
CATCTGCCTGAACCCTGAGGTGCCATCCCCTGCCACAACCTCACAAACAAAATATTCAACACAAACATGCACAATAACACAAAAAAATGGCTGGCAAACTTCTTAATCGAGGGCAGATTGTTGCGCATGTAACACGTTTCTTGGTAGAGTCTTTGGAACATCAGCAACTTCATAACCAGCATTCCCAAAGGATCTATTTTGAAATAATCTTTAACCTATACATGCATGACAATACCCACATCCCACACACACCACAGATACACATAGCTTCATATACAGATGACATAACACTTACATGTACACACTAGAACACAAATATAGCTGCACACGTCCTCCAACCTTACCTCAGCACACACTACACGAATGGTTCACTACCAAGAACGGACTCAAAATAGCCCCAACCAAATCTACAGTGACCCTTCTCACTAAGTGGACAGCGATTAGCATTCCACACTTCAACATCGACATAACACTCCCCTACCACACAAACACATACCCCAAAAATCCCTTGGTGTAACATACAATACATCAATATCATTTAAACAGCTTGCCCATCTGAAACATTAAAGACAAAAAAATAACGCATACTCAGTGCCTTGAGGTCCCTTGCCCCATACAACATTTTGGACACAACAAAAGAAACCACCACCACAATATTCCAAACAATGTATATACATTCGGTGATAGAATTATACAAAGCCACAAGCAGACACTCACAAACACTCATGTTAAAACACACTACAACACTCTACAGACAAAGAAAGCACCAGACAGGCCCTAAAAATGTCTGGGCTGCGCAACTTCTGCACCCACAGACCACCACCATCAAGAAACCAAAGTCCTCAAAATCAAGGATCATCTAGACATGAGAGGCACCCAGGAGAGATTCTCGCTGCAGCCCCTGAGCCCACAGCATCCACTGCACTACATGGCAGCACGTCCACACACACACAAGGAACATCAAAGCAACACCCAGCACTGATATCATATACACAAATACTGCCATTTCTCCCCTAAACCCCACGCTTACTCAGACCAGCTTCCTGAAGCATATCCATACTCAAATCACTTGCCACTCCCATTCAGTCACTTAAAGACAACACACAGGTACATGCACGTACCTCCTGTTATGCACCCTTCTGAATCCTATCTCCTTAGTGAGGACATGGTCCCCACCTGGCCCGAGGAGCTGAGAAGTGGGCATCATCCAGTCCTCTTAAGGGTTACCAGAAGGGGCTGGATGACTCCGTCATGATACCTGTCCAAAATGCCAACTTTTGGCGTCCCATACTATTAAGCACTTTATTATGGAAGACTGCACATTGCACACAATCACCTACATAACAACACAACATACACTCAACAAGACCTCTGTGGGAAAAGCCCGGTCTCGGCCGTAGCCTTCATTAGGGACTCCTGGGCTGTTTGTGGGCCTAGGGAGCAACAGCGACTTCTGCACTTTACTGTGAGGTGCTGAGGGGATGACTGACCAGATTTTTTTCTCTCAAAATCTTACTTCTGCAGAGTTCAGGTTTTGGCAGAAGTGTAATTAGTTGTAATTTTTCTCTTAACCTCTTTCCCTGGGACGCCTCACGCCTTGCTGAACAGAAACGTCGGAGCCAGTTATTACGATAAGAATAGGGGTGCCGTTCTGTTAAATATTTAAACTTATGAATTGTGTCCACCCCCCTTCATTTACGGATGTCTATATGTGAATACGAAGAAAAAAATATTGCAGATGGATAAAAGATTGCATAGACTGTCATCTTTGTGGAGGGGACTAACAGATTTTATTTTATAGCGTTTTTAATAGGTCTTACGATGAATAACTTCATTCGGAGGTATAAAGCATACAATACCAAGAGATTGTATTATAGTAAAATATTGGTACTTTATGGTTGAGTCAGTCCATAAAGAACTTCCAGCATGCTTTCTCATGTAATTCACATTGTGCCCAGGTTGAATATAAACTTATCTATTTTTATCGTAACCCTTAATCTGGCAGTGTTTCCTCTTTGCTAAATGAGAAATTGCCAGCAGAAGCCAGAACTAAAGATGCTGAAATTATTAAGGTGATTCCCTTTATCACCACGAGAATTTTTTTTTTTTTTTTTTAGTTCTGGGTGGACTGAGCTCAATGAAACTTGATACTTATTTTTTTTTTTTCATTTTCGTTAAAACATGTGCACAGTAATATCCGAATTACGAAGAGTGGCTTTCTGTAGTGATTAAATATATCTAGAACCCGGTGTTGCAAACTATGAAATTTCCGTTCCAATTTGTACGCCTGGGATGGCTTCATTCTTCCTTAAAATTTTTAGTTTTGACCGATCAAGTGAGTGAGGCTTGTTTTTTTATTTTTTATTTACATTCTCCTTAAGATGATTTCACGACCGAGGAAAAAAAAAAAAGAGCAGGGTTAAATCTGGAAGGAGAACAAAAAAATGCACGGTTATTTATCGAGGATGGCATGTAAATCACTGCAGTCGACCAATAATATTGATGTTTACTCAGCCCCGCGTTGGTGAAGAAAAAGCCACTTTATTTCCATCATACCTTTCTTTCAGATAAAGGGGAACTTCTTGGAAAGTAAGCATGACAGACTGAGTGGAGTTTTCATTTAAATCCATCCATCCATCCATCCATCCATCCATCATCCAACCCTACTCGTTTCATTAATAACTGATATATTGACATTATTCAGGGGGGCGTGTCAGAATAGTAAATCACAAAGTACTTTCACTGCCTGGTGAAGTGTTAAAGCTCGTAGAGCCGAGTGGTTTCCGCATGTCTCGCCTTCCCCGCTTCACACTTGATATTGATCCCCCACCCACCACCCACCACAACCCTTCCCGGCAATCCCCATCCCGCGACCGCTTCCGGCTTTCCGACACTTATTCTAGGGCGGGATGGGGTTGAGCATCCAGCCCCCACCCTTCCCTTTCTGTCAGCAAAAAAGAGCAGGAGAGACAGTCATTCAATGATCCAATTCTGTATAGTAGGCAATTCATTCAGACGTCAGTGACTTTTTTCCTGCGATGCCTTTGCTTCCTTTACTGTTTAACTTCAGATACTATTTGTTAATCTACTTCTGCTACTTTCATAATTCTTTCCAAGCAATACTTTCTCAAGGAAAGTGTCAACAAAAATTCGAGCCTCCCCATGACAATATCCTGGCTGCGGCTGACCCTGGTGAATGAAGTATACGGTGTGGAGGTGATGATGAGATGTTTTCGATAATTAGAGGAGAAGATGATATTGATATGAACAGTTGATAATGCAACGATTATAATAAGATGATTCACACATAAGATTACTTAATTCCCGGATTTGAAAACTCACAGAATAAAACATGGTGGTTTTGGATGAGTTTTTCTGTACGTCAAGGTCAGTGACAGGAGAGTGGGTGTGTTTATGGGTGTATTGCAGTGCGTGAGAGTACTGTTGATAAGGGCGCCATTATTAGTGGTATATGTAGTTTAGTAGTCCTTAACTAAACTTACATATCCATCATCATCAATACGAAAGTAAACTACAGTAACATAACAAATTATCCTCCCAGAAGAAACAGACAACTACAAGAATGAATTTCTACAGAAATAAAGATCGTCAAACAACAGACACCCACAGAAATACGAGTAAAAGGTTCTCAGTCCAAACAGACCGGGACACCAAAACAGACATCTCGTAGAAATAAATCTCTTGAAAGACAACACCTCACAAATATTGATTGTGAAACTACATATACTTGGTGTACTCAAACAACTAACACTTCAACTCAGACATCTCGAAGAAAGTGGGGTCCCTTCATGCGAAACATTTTCTGTCTCATATATATAAACGCTGAATAAACAACGCCTCACAGAGAAAAAATAAACAATATAATAACAAATACAAGAAAAAAACCACTCAGACACCTCATCAAGAATCCTATGATAAAAAAGCTAGACACCTGTCAGACACGAATACCCTTTAAACAATACACTTAAAAGAAATACACAAACAAGGAGACCTCCAACACGGCTAATACAAAGGTTTCTCATAAGAATAACAGCCCCCTCAAAAGAAGGAGCACTTCAAAGTGTCAACTGACAGACTGCTCAGAGATAACAGCTACACGAACAACAAGCACCTCAAATATACCAACAATTCCTTTGCCAACACTCAGATATAAAACACTCAAACAAAAAGACAGCTCAAAATAACGCTCCTTAAACGGCATAAACGTCTCCACACAATCAAAGAAAATTACTTCCCTGATGAGACGCACAAAGCTCTAACCAAACGCCTCATACAAACTGCATATTACAAAACAAAAGATAAATAAAAATATCTCATCAGACGACTCACCACAAAATAAAAGTTCCCCATATAAGACGCCCTAAGAAAAAAAAAAAAAAAAAAAAGTTCCGCAGGCAAAAGGCACGACACATAAGAGCCTCAAACATCCACTGAAAAAGCCCTTCAAAACAAGGAGACTCCTCATAGCAGCAGCAACCCCTAAACAACGCCCCTGGAATTAAAAGCACCTAGACAACAGTCTTTTTACTGAAATAAGAGGGGTATAACACAGCAACACACACCTAACGGAACAAAGAACGTCACTTAACACACTCGTGGCAATAGGTGACCCAGGACACAAGAGAATATAGGAGTCAATTAACCAAGCAAACCTTCAAACTACAGCGATTCGTTTTAGATGAAGTACATCGAATAAATCTGAAGTCAGCTGGAATACAATATAAAAAAAGACCGTGTAAAGGTTAATGGTATCCTATATTAACAGTGCCCCCAGCCTCACAAAGCTTATTCACTCTCAGATGAAGTAAAAATCGTCCTGAGTTGTACCAGCCTTAAGTGAGGTAATTAAAGAATGAAGGGACACAGAGGAGGGAGTAGTGGTCGTGGTGGTGTTGGAGTAAGACGTCAGTTTATCATTTCACAGTGTTCTTACCAGACCCCCTGGCTGTGGACAATAGGTGGGGGCTTGGCGGGGGCAGAGCAGAAGCATGTCCCCTTCTATCTCCACCCACTCCCACTCGTCCATCCTACCCACAGACCCATACGCCTTACAAGTCTGACAGTGGTATATGGATCACCTATGATGTGGTCGCTTAAGCTTCTCCTTACCCAATTCAACTTTGCCTGTTAAACTGCCATTTCACATCTTGAATCCCGAGTGGGATGAAGATATCACTAATAAAGGTGCTGATGACTAGAATGTAGTGCCTTATTATTGCCCCAGTTTGCCACTAAGCCATGCTCAAAGTAATATGCTAAGAGGAAGAAAATCTCCTCAGACTTTTTATTGTGATTGAATCAGAGTCTGGCTCATTATTAAGTGAGGGTATATCAGAAGCTTGTGACATTATCCCACATCCATCTTCCCCGTAGTTGACCTTACACCGTACACGTCTGAAGTGGTCATTATTTAAGGATGAGTTTAAGGATGGTATCATTTGTGTGGAACTCTCTTGGCTAGTTTGATCATTCAGTGCCCTAATGGTATGTTACTGAAAGACATGGGTCGGAGACGACCGAGTGATACAGTGTCATGGATCAGACCCAAGGTTTGATCAGACCGGAGGGTTTTCTATCATGTAAGCGTTGCCATGGTTTCACTAGTAACCTACATTTCCCTATACAGAAGACTAAGAGTGACACAACTTGCACTTAGGATTTTCTACGCCTCGAGGCTGGTGTAAAGAGATTAATTGTTACCGCCACCCTCAACCACAGTCTTGTTTGCAGTGGTTCCAAGGGGCTGATTTTCAAACAAACTACCCTTTACTTCCCCTGTCTATCACTTATTATACTTCTTCCACTCTACCTGTATCATTCTTTTTCTGTGTCTGCCCTCCTCTTTTCCGTTTCTCCCATCTTTCCTGTCACTTCCATTTTTACTCTTCTTTCCTTTTCTGATATTTTAGTAGGTGACATACCTAATAGTTTCCTGTAAGCCAAAAACCATTTCCCAACATGGGTGGGTGTGGTATAACCAGCCCTTGCAGTGTTCCCACTGCGTGTTAAGAATTGTGTTAGCGGAAGGTTGGTGCCTCTCCCCGTAACAACCAACTCCGAGACAAACGGCCACCCCTTATGGGACTATGGCGCCTGTATCTATAGATAGATAGAGAGACTACCAGTGATTTATTTCTGCACCAAATAGTACGAGACATGGAAAGCTTCTAAGCTCTCCTTTTCTTGTCTCTCTTACAGGCGCAAATGTGGTTACACTGGGAACTGATCATTAGTGGATGAGAATCCAAGTTGGGACGGAGTTAATATTTTTCGTCTCGATTTACCATTTTTCTTTATGTTGCCTTGATGGTAATACTGCTTAACAACATCTGAAATGAGAATGTAATTCTTTGTGCCGTCATTTACATGAGTCAATGTCTGATACCTCTCTCATATTATAAAGCAAATACAGCTGCAATAGATTTCCCAGGTATGGGGAAATGCACACTTGCCATACGTTTGTCTTTAATGTATATACAACGCTGTTGTTAAGAAATTACTTTACGTTGTCATTTGATTTCTGAAATTGTCATTATTTTTGTTAACGTAAAACTATAGAGGCGTACGCTAACTCTACTTAGTACACTTGTCTTTCAAAGTAGTATAACCTCTTATATATGTGTGTGTGTGTGTGTGTGTGTGTGTGTGTGTGTGTGTGTGTGTGTGTGAAGGGGAGAGAGAGAGAGAGAGAGAGAGAGAGAGAGAGAGAGAGAGAGGGGGAGGACAACCGCAGTGGAAGCGGGTAATGCAGTGTCTTGTCACGGCTTACCAGTGCTCAGTGCTACATACAGTAAACAATCCACCTGCTGTTCCATGTATCCTTGTCCACAGCGTCATTGTTTGCTTTTGACATGTGATCCATCGGATTCATATAAATTGCAGACAACGTTCTGTTCACTTCCATAAATGTGTCATCAATCATCTGCACTGGGTCACTGTTTACCTTACACCATAGCCTCTTCGAAGTATTTACCTTTACTATAAACAAGTATTTATTACACCCAAGCTGCTACCCCTACACTTGTTTCATTTTCCTCTCAAGCACACACACACACACACACACACACACACACACACACACACACACACACACACACACATTAAACGAGTTAATTTCTTATATAAAAGACGTTACAAGCATCTGAACTCAGCATTGTTTCTTGTCTTTTCCTGCTACACCTTCCCTTTTCAATCAGCAGTTTTCCTCACCTAACAAACCCACTAATTTCACTCACCAATATTGCACCGTGATTCTTGTGACCTTCTTCCCTTCCCAACAAACGTCTTCCTTCCACTCATCCCATATCCCCCCCTATCTCCCTTTCTCCACCTCCTCCTCTTTCCCCTCGTCTCCCCACTCCCCTCTCCTTCCTTTCTCCACTCCATCCCCCCCTCCCATTCTCTCTCTCTCTCTCTCTCTCTCTCTCTCTCTCTCTCTGTCGCGCACTTTGTTGTCAGAAGCTCCACACCTCAAAGATTTTGCCTTAAGACCAGTTTTCATGGAGATTTCTTACCATTTATTCAATTACCAGAATTTAGAAATCAATACGTACATGGAAGAATACAATTGAAATAATAAGTAGACATTTAGTGGTGCCAGATGGGGGCGGTATAAAAGATTTACAGTCAAATACCGAGGCATAATGAGGCCAATCATAAGACGATAATGTGCTTAATTACAGTGGCTAATTAGGACAATTTTTGTGATTTCAGGTATATGATTGGGGGTCATTATCTCGCTGGGAGGTGCGGTGTTAAACGTTGAATAGGGCGAACAGGTGTAAGGGTTAGTGAGGGAAGAGGGAGACCGACAATGTGGGTGAGGCAAAAGGATGGACAGGCAAGATGAGAGGGAGTTTGAAGGTAATGAGAGGGAATGCACTGATATGTGACCTGAGTGGTGAGAACTGGCAGAGTATGCTGGTGGTGAGACTGGCAGCGGTTGCTTGGTGACTGTTGGTGAGACAGGCAGCGTATGTGACTGCTGAAGTGACACATGACAAGGAGTACGTGACTGTTGAGGTGACACTCTGGCGGAGTACAGGTATGTGACATAGTGAGAGTGGCCAAAGTATGTGACTGGTGGGTGAGACTGGCAGACTATGTGACTGTGGGTGAGACTAGGCAGAAGTATGTGACTGGTGGTGAAACTGGCAGAAGTATGTGACTGGTGGTGAAACTGTGCAGAGTGTGTGACTGGTGGTAAGACTGGCAGAGTGTGTGACTGGTGGTAAGACTGGCAGAGTATGTGACTGTGGGTGAGACTGGCATGAGTATGTGACTGTGGGTAGAGACTGGCAGAAGTATGTGACTAATGTGGGTGAGACTTGTAGCAGAGTAATAGTGACTGTGGGTAGAGACTGGCAGAGTATGTGACTGTGGGTGAGACCTGAAAGGCAGAGTATGTGACTGTGGGTGAGACTGGCCAGAAGTATGTGACTGTGGGGTAGAGACTGGCAGAGTATGTGACTGTTGTTGTTAGGACTGGCAGAGTATGTGACTGCTGTTGAGACACACACACACACACACACACACACACACACACACACACACACACACACACACACACACACACACACACACACACACACACACACACACACACACACACACACACACACACACACACACACACACACACACACACACACACACACACACACACACACACACACACACACACACACACACACACACACACACACACACACACACACACACACACACACACACACACACACACACACACACACACACACACACACACACACACACACACACACACACACACACACACACACACACACACACACACATCTGCGGCACACAGGTGATTACTTTTCACACACACACGATCTGCAGCACTCAGGTGATTACTTTTTCCATGCAGTTCATGCTTCTCTGTTTAGTTGGCACACTACGGATTCATGCTTCTCTGACAGCTAAATGTGCTTGCATGGTCTGACTTTTGACCCCCTAAAAGAGAGAGGTCCTAGACTGAATGGGTCCTAGACTTTGGACAGCGTCTTGACTGGACAGTGGACTTGGGGCAGTGGACTCATTTGTAACTCGGCTGAGTGGTGAATAAAGTGGTGAAGAAATGAAAGGGTCTAGGTCTACACTCACATGTCTGGAAGAAAGAAAAATAGGACAAACTAATCACACACAATATCGTCTCACCAAACTGTTGCGAACATAATTACATTTTACGATTCATGTTGAAATTTTTGCTCGCTACTGCTTCTCTTTTCTTTTCCCGTAAGCTTTTTGTTCC
Source organism: Coenobita brevimanus (assembly GCF_032717465.1). Lineage (NCBI taxonomy): Eukaryota > Metazoa > Arthropoda > Malacostraca > Decapoda > Coenobitidae > Coenobita > Coenobita brevimanus. Next base: position 9,296 of record NW_027643444.1, read on the forward strand.
TCCTCCTTTCTTCTGTATGTGTAGAAAACCTGAAGCATTATCTCTCCCCAAGACATCCGCTTCATCACAATAAGAGAATGCAAGGAGAGTATCATGGAAGGGCGGTCTGATGTGTTTGTTTGCCAGTTGCGGTGGAGCAGATAATGGGTGTGGGAGTGATTGTGGCAGTTGTGGTAATGGATGGAGAGTCTGTGGTGGCATTCGTGGTGGTGGCGGTGGTGGTGGTGGTCTGGTGTTTGGCTGGCTGTGATGACCAGCTTGAGGTAGGAGAAAATTTTGAGACGTTCATTCACGAGCAAAAACCTCGCCGGCAATCCTGTACCATCATTGTGCCTTTGAGCGTTCCATATTCCTTATATTTTATCTCCGAACGTGAGTATTTTTCTTTACTATTTTTCTTGCACTTTTTGTTGTGCGCTCCTCGCACTGCTACGATAAGAAAAAGTATTTCATGTAACACCGTCCATCCCCACAGACAACCAGGAAAGTGTCAACGAAATTTTGGGTAATATATTATAATACACTCCGAATAGAGAATGTGTGGATGACCATTTTGCGCAAAAATAATCCGACACCAAAGACGATGAATAGACCTTGATGCAAAATATCTGATGATCCAACCCCATTTTGACAGTCCTTACAAGCTTCGATAAGGATGTCATACATTGCCTGTTTATGTGCAATTTCCTAACTAATTCATAACAAATAGTTAATACAGCATATGAACGTCAAGATTGATGCTTATAATCATCTCAGGCATCATTAACAAAATTAATGTTTTATTAAACCTCAGGATTCCTACAGCACCATATGTTCTCTGTCGATGTCTACGGGAAGCTCTCATTCTAAGTAATGTGTGTATTCCAAAATATTCAGATTGTTTCCACGCAGCTGGTACTGTTAACAGAGAGGGAAGCTGATAATTATGTTCCAAAGGTCCCAGTGGAACCTGAACAGAGTGCACCCACGACCAAAAGTCACCGACACTTCTCTGTTCGCCATGGCAATGGAAGGCGTTACAGGAACTATTTTTAATATGACAGGAATGTGAGGGAAACCACAAGAGTTTGTGAGTGGAAAAATATTGTCATTTTGATGATGAGGGAATGAAAAAAGACTGAAGGCAAGACACATACTGGAAGAGGACTGTCGATGAACGTTTGCTTATGGCTGTACCTCTTTTTCTATTCTGAATAATTACGAAAAGGAAGGCCAACTTCCTACCCGTAACAAGTGTTTTTGGCACAGTCTAATTTCTTCTTCCAGGTGCTGTCCTTGATGACGCAGAATTTTTATATAACTTCTTAATAATAGAGACAATTATTCTGCCAAAGATTTCTACATGCACCGAATGGGTTCTGATAGCTATTTAAAGGCTTTAGGGGCCGCTTTCTCGGTAGGGAGAGGGAGGGATAGAGGGAGGGAGAAAGAGAGAGTTTTTTTGGCCCTGGGGTCCACACCGCCCCGCCCTTCTTAGGGTGTTTTAAAGGTTTTGGGGGCCGCTCTTTCGGGTAGGGAGGGAGGGAGGGAGGGAGGGAGAGAGTTTTTGGCCTCCGGGCACACACCGCCCCGCCTCTTGGGTGTTCTAAAGGTTTTTGGGTCCGGTCTCTCTGTAGGGAGGGAGGGAGGAAACAAGAAGAGAGTATTTTTTGGCCTTGGGCACACACCGCCCCGCCCCTTGAGTGTTTTTTAAAGGTTTGGGGGAAGGCTGCTCTCTTGAAGGTAGGGAGGGAGGGAGGGAAGAAGAGAGAGTTTTTTACTACCCGGGCACACACCCTCCCTGCCCTTGGGTGTTTTAAAGTGTTTTACAGGGGGCCGCTCTATAGGTTGGGAGGGAGAGAGAGGAAGAGAGAGTTTTTTTTTTTTTGGCCCTGAGGCAAGTAGCACCGCCCAGCCCCTGGATGTTTTAAAGGTTTTGAGGGCCGATACATTCTCGGTAAGGGAGGGAGGGAGGGAGGAAGGGAGATAGTTTTTCGAGCCCCGGAACGCAGACACTGCCCAGGCCCTTGGGTGTTTTAGTTTTGGGGGCCGCTCTCTCTGTAGTGAGTGAGGGAGGAAGGGAGAGAGTTTTTTCTCCCCAGGCACACACTTTCCCACCTCTTTGGGTGTTTTACAGCTTTTGGGGCCATTCTCTATTGAGGGAGGGCGGAGAGGGAGAGAGAGAGTTTTTTCACTCCGGGCAGACATCGCCCCTTCCCATTGGGTGTTTTTCAGCCTTTGGTGTCCGCTTTGTCTATGGAAGGAGGGAGGGAGAAGAGGGAGAGAAAGGGAGGTTTGGCCCCGGCCAGACACCTCCCCGCATTTGGGTGTTTTACAGCTTTTGGGGGCTGCCTTCTCTGGAGGAGGGACAGGAGAAGGGAGAGTTCAGCCACTTATACACATATAAACATTCTTGGAGCAGGCACTTAAATGGTCATGCATAGGCGGGAACAGTTGGCAGTGTGTTTCACTGCATTTGGATTTTGCCACATTGGACAGATGGATACGTTCTGACCGAGGCATGCAAAGTAGTTCACGAGGACAGCAATCCCAGCTCAGAGAGCCCAGTGAAGGTGCTTCTCAGACCTTGCCACTCAAATACATGTAATAGGAACTAAGAAACCGATTTATGCGCTGCAAAGAAATGTGATTAGTCATTAAGGGTGGCTGGGGACGAGGAGGTAAAGAAAAGAATGTTGGTACAGATATACAGCCACGGAATGGGTGCTACCCACCTACCATGAGGGTAAGGAATGCTGGTACAAACATTATTCATCTATCAGTCTATCTGTCTGTGTCTGTATATCTGTCTTCCTACCTATTTACACACACTGACGGGCAGACAGACATAAAGTATTACACACATCTCTCTTCCACTGTAATGATTTACAACTTGGCAAGTAATAATTAAATGCAAAACATATTAAAGATTCAAATGCCTTTTCCCTCTTCATCACATCATTATCCACTCCACTCCAACTAAAACCACAGAACCACGTTCCCCAAGCTGGTGACTAATTACTTATGTTGAGGAAGGTATAAGAAAGCAAAGTTATGGTCAAATTAATCGTTAACACCCCTGAGAACATGCCTGTCGGTCGTCAATTAAGTGAACAGGAATATAATGCCAGACTAAATAAATGATGATACAAGTAAATAATAATAAAGAGGGAAGCAGCTTGGGGTTCATGAGGGATGGCTGGAGAAGAAATGGAGACAGAATGATTATATGGAGAAAAAGATTTAGTCAGTTTTGTCACTTGCTTAGCTGCACTGGGGTTCTCTCTGATGCCATGCTATTCTCGTGGATGACACAAGATTATTTACAGACGAAAGATTTAGGCATATTTACGCTTTTTAGCAGCTGCACTGTTTTTCTTAGCTGAAAGAAAATCGTCTGACAATAGCGACAATACAAGTACCTAATTAATAGCCATCACAGTGTGTATGTCTACTATATTACTTCTTGAGTGACCGATTTTTCTACACACCTAACTTAGGATATAAACTGTACTTTACACGTCCAAACCACGTTTTGCTAGTCCCTGAAGGGTAACTTGATACGTAGGGCTGTCGGAAATCACTTCCTGTTCCTGTGAAGAAGTAATTCAATCCCCACCCAGTATGCTTCACACAAGGGTATAAGTGTGGAAAGGCTTTAGCAGTATTGGGTGAAAGTGCAGAAGGTTGATTTATGCTTAATAGTTGTGGTTCTGTAAATGAAAGGAGTCAATAAATCATACATTAAACCTGGAATGACTTCCGAACAAAAGAACACATAAAAGGACATACCACCACACCCTTAAAAAGTGGCACTGCTCCATTTTTACCTGCACAGTGCTTTTTTCATAACTGAATAAAACAGTAACCAGAGTAAAATACCTAAAATGCTAACGTTCCAGCTGGAGGGGTTAAAGGCTGACAGTTACAAAGTTTGTGTCTTTTTGTGTGCGTGGATGCTTGTGCAATGTGCGGTCCCTGTCACTGTTTTCACCTAACCTAATGCCAAAAGACGTAATCTAACCTACTATAACCCAACCAAAAAACCAAGCAGCTAACTCCAAAAAATAGCTAAACCACCCTAACCTAGACCTTTCCCGGGGGAAAAAGAAAAAAATAAGAAAAGAAAAAGAAGAATTTTGTGGGAGAGGTGAGGCGGGAGGTCCAGCAGATAGGACTGTGGGCGGGAGGAACACGCACTGACAATAAAGTTATATTAATATAGTGTTTGGATGCTGGATTTTTGTGAGGCAACGTGGACCAAGCCCGTACTGGAGCCTGTTATAATATCAACGTCACACGGATACAATAGGCCGTATTATTCTGTGTTAAAGATGCTTACTGCCGCCTCTTCCATACTCTGTCTATGTATGTGTAACTTTCAAACCTATCTATACACTTCACGACATGCGTGTTAAACAGAGACATGAAATTAAGAATGGGTGTAATATATTCAGACAACAGAGTGAGAGACAAACTATGAGCTGAATAAATTGGTACTTACAGATTATGTAGACCATGTACTGCACAGTTACTTCCACCTGAAACAATACAAACCAGATTCGCCTATACTTATACTGCTCTATTTAATTATATTTGGACAGAAAATTTAATTTACATAAATAAACATAAACATTAGCTTACATTCTCCACGCGGTTCCATACTTCATATGACTATCCTAATATAACAAACATTATACGTTGATATATTAATTGGTAATCAATAAATAAATCAATAAATATGACCGGTACTCTTGAACACAGGATTGCTATTTACAATAATAAAATAATTCCCTCTATCAAGCAAAGCTGAAATGGCCCTCTGTGTGTAAACTTTTCCTTGAGGCATTTTTTCACCAGGTATGGTATGTAATAACTTCCTCACCTGCACTTCACCTTGTCTCAGCCTCTCTTTTCCTGTTGTTGCACGAACCCCAATAAGAGCACAGCGATAGCTTGCTGTACGTTCAGCTGAGAAATGACTCGTGCAGCTCAGGTACTCTTACTCTACGTTCAGCTGAGGAAATGAGGTCCACACACTCAGGCACACGGTTTACTGGTTGAGGTAAAGACCATTGATTAGGCCCGCCTTCATCTGACCCCCCTCGTCACTTTGACCAGCCTTATATGGGCTAATCCATGGTCCTACCGCCCTGCACACCAGTCATCTCGGTTTTGAGTCCAGCGGCACTTGTCTTCCTGAAACGCACACACTTCACCCAACTGTCCACTCCTGACCTGCAGTATTTTTAAAGCCTGATATCCAAAATCAAGTATTTTGCGTTTCGAAGGTATTTTCTGATAAGTTATAAAAGATGTTTGAGCCGTGAGGATGGTGACGAACCCTGGCGTGCAGGGGTAATGGTGGTGTGATTATTTAGGGTTGTTGCACGGGGTGGTATTACCAAGCGTAGGTAGGGTAAAATATGGAAGGGGTTGGTATAGGGGTGGAGAGGGGAGTAATAGGTGGGGTTGGATGGGGTAGATTTATTATGCAACGTGGGAGTAGAGTATGGTGGGGATGGTTTAGGTGGAATGGGGTTCTGGTGGGGTTGGACGGGGTAGTATGGGGTGGGATTATCCTGCAGGGTAAGGGAAGAGTATTTTTTAAAATAAGAGATCAGAGGAAGGAAAAGGAAATGAATAAAAAAAAATCCATACACCAGATTACTGGTGTCCTCTGTTCATAAAATACCTGTAACAGGTAGACTTGAAAAACTGTAGATTGAAGTTTGGAGGGAAACAACTCTGGGGAAGCGAGTTCCAGAGAGATGCAGTTCGGGGAATGAAAGAATTCTGATAGGCAGAAGTTCTGCAATATGGCTGAGTGACATTCCAGTCATGAGCGCTACCAGATGCCCGTGTAGCACGAGGGAAAGCATGGAGAGGTGGCACCATGGACGCAACTTCGTCTGAGCATTTGCCATAAAAATATCTGTAAAATAATGCAAGGGAGGTACTTGTAGGGGGGGTAGTTTATTTGTTATGGCAGGGTTGTTAATAATTCTAACAGCTTTGTTCTGAATTTTGTCTAGTTGTTTTAATACAACCTCTCCACATCCTTTCCACAAGGGTGAGCAATATTCAAGCTGAGAGCACACATGACTTATAAATTATAGCCAACTGCTTGTCACTGAAGAAGTTACGGACTCTGTATAATAATCCATGTTTCTTTGAGGCGGTTTTAGCAAGTGATCTAACATGAGAAGTCCAGCTGAGGGCATTGTTAAGTGAGACGCCGAGAATTTCAATACTTTTGGAGACGGGAATATTAGTGGCACTGAAGATAATATAAGAACCTGGCAATATCTGTCTGTTAGTAAATTGTATATATTTAGTTTTACTAGCATTAAATGAGACAAGGCTGTTTTGTTCCCATTCACTGATCGTAGAGAGGTGGGGTTGGCTGGGTTTGAATAGGTTTATGGAGGGGTTGGAGGGGGTAGTATGGGGTTGAATTATCAGGTGAGATAGGGTAGAGTATGGTGGGGTTGGTATGAGGTGGAGCAGGGTAATGGTGGGGTTGTGTAGTGTATGATTGGGTGGAATTAACACGAGAGGAAGGGTAGAGTATGGTGGGGTTGGTTATGGCGGAATGGTGTTATGGTGGGGTTGGTTGTGGCGGAATGGGGTTGTGGTGGGGTTGGTTTGGGTGGAACGGGGTTCTGGTGGGGTTGGATGGGGTAGTATGGGGTGGGATTATCAGGCGAGGTAGGGTGGAGTATGATTGGGACGGTTTGTGTGGACTGGGGTTTTGGTGAGGTTATATGGGGTAGTATGGGGTGGAATTATGAGGTTGGGTAGGGAAGAGTGTGGTTGGGTTGGTTCGGGCTGAATTGGGTTATGGTGGGGTTGGAAGGGGTAGTGAGGGGTTGAATTATCAGGCGAGGTACGTTAGAGTATGGTGGGGTTGGTTGGAATGGAATGGGGTTATGATGGGGTTGGATGGGGATGTTGGGGGTGGAAGTATTAGGCCAGGTTGGGTTGGTTTTGGTGGGGTTGACGGGGTTGGAATGGGGTAGTATGGGGTGGAATAGGCAGGGTAGAGTTTGGCGGAGCTGGTTGGAGTGGAATGGGGTTATGGAGGGGATGTATGTGGTAGTATGGGGTGAAATTCTCAGGCGAGGTAGGGTAGAATATGGTGCGGTTGGCTGGGGTGGAATGAGGGTATGTTGGGGTTGCATGGGACAATATGTGGTGGATTTATCAGGCGAGGTAGGGTAGAGTTTGGTGGGGTTGGTTGAGATGAAAATGGGGTTATGGTGGGGTTGAGCTGGGTAGAATGGGGTGGAATTATGTGGCAGAGTTGGGTAGGGTATGTAGGGGTTGGCTGGGATGGAATGGATTTATGGTGTGGTTGGATGGGGTAGTATGGGGTGGAATTATCAGGACATGTTGGATAGGGTATGTAGGGGTTGGCTGAGATGGGATGGGGTTACGGTGGGGTTGGATGGGAAAGTATGGGGTGGAATTATCAGGCAAGGCTAGGGAGGCGGTGGCTCAATCGGTAGAGAGGTGGCCTGCAGTCCTACCGGACCCAGGTTCAAATCCTCGCTGGGGCAGGGAACAGTTTAAGGATCTGAATTTAATAAAATCAGACTTTACTGATCTGCCAGAAGACCAGCCAACATGTCGTGAAAATACCCCCGCTAATACCAATACACCAGACCTGTATGAGACAGATATAGCATGTATTGAATATGGACGGCCCGTGATAGCGCCGAAGTGGTGACATGCAGTGGTGTATGGTATGTAGGAGGACACTGGGCTTTGGGAACAGGCTGTGAAGTCTATGCCCAGCGTCGGACACATAATAAAAAGACTATGATGGGGTTGATTGGACTGAAATTGGGTTCTGGTGGAGTTGTATGGGGTGCTGTGGGGTGGATTCTAAGGCGAGATAGGGCAGAGTATGGTGAGGTTATTTGGAGTGGAATGGGGTCATGGTGGTGTGGGTTGAGGTAGTATGGGGTGGAATTATTAAGCAAGGCAGGGTATAGTATGGTGGGGTTCGTTGGGAATGAAAGGGGTTACTGTGGGTGTAGATGGGGTAGTATGGGGTGGAGTTAACAGGCAGGGTAAAGAATGGTGGGGTTGGCTTTTGTGGAATGGGGTTTTGGTGTGATTAGTTAGGGTAGTATGGGATGGAATTATCAGGCGAGGTAGGGTAGAGTATAGTAGGATTGTTTGGGAAGGAATGGGGTTATGGTGGGGTTGGATGATGTAGTATGTGGTGGAATTATCAGGCAAGGTCGAGTAGAGTTTGGTGGGGTTGGATGGGGATGAATGAGATTATGTTGGGGATGGATGGGGTAGTATGGGATGCAATTATCAGGCGAGGTAAAGGAGAGTATGGTGGGGGTGAGGGGGATGGATTGGGGTTATGGTGGGGTTCGATGGGGTAGTTTGGGGTGGAATTAACAGGGATACAGTGTAAATGGGGTTAGCTGGGCCGGAATGGCGTTATGGTGGAGTTGGATGGGGTTGTATGGGGTTGAATCAGGCGAGGTAGGGTAGAATAAGGTGGGGTTGGTTCGGTTTCAGTGGGTTTAGGTGGGGTTGGTTGATGTGGAATGGGGTTATGTTGGGTTAGTTGGAGTAGTATGGGGTGGAATTATCATGTGAGAGAGGGCTGAGTATGGTGGGGTTAGTTTAGGTGGAAAGGGGGTATGGTGGGCTTGGATGGGGTAGTATGAATCGGAATTATGAGGCGAGGTTGGGTTGGGTATGGAGGGTTGGCTGGGGTGGAATGGGGTTATGGTGGGGTTGGATGGGGTAGTATGGGGTGGAATTATCAGTAGAGGTAAGGTAGAGTATGGTGGGATGGTTGAGGTGGAACGGGGTTATGGTGGGGTTGGATGGGGTAGTATGGGATTGAATTATCATACGAGGTAGGATAGAGAATGGTGGGGTTGGTTGGGGTGGAACGGGGTTATGGTGAGGTTGGATGGGGTAGTACGCTATAGGATGGAATTTTCAGGTGATGAAGGGTAGAATATGGTTGGGTTTGTGTGAATTGGGGTTTTGGTGAGGTTAGATGGAGTGGTATGGGGTGGAATTGTTGGCGAGGAAAGGTAGAGTATGGTGGGATTGGTTTGTGTTGAATGGGGTTATCGTGGGGTTTGATGGGGTAGTATGGGGTGGAATTATCAGGCGAGGTAGGGTAGATTATGGTGACGTTGGTTTGGATAGAATGGGGTTATGGTGGGGTTGGATGGGGTAGTATGGGATTGAATTATCAGGCTAGGAAGGTTAGAGTATTGTCGGGTTGGGTTGGGTGGAATAGGGTTGGGTTGGGTGGAATAGGGTTATGGTTGGATTGGATGGGTAAGTATGGCGTGGAATTTTCAGGCGAGATAGGGTAGAGAATGGTGATGTTGGTTGGAGAGGACTGGGGTTATGGTGGGGGTTGGATGGGGTAGTATGGGGTGGAATTATTATGCGAGGATTGGTACAGTATGGTGGGGTTGGTCGGGGTGGTGTGGTGTAATGGTGGGATTGGATGGGGTTATATGGGGTGGAACTCTCAGTCAAAGTTGGGTAGAGTATGTTGAGGTTGGTTGGGTTAGAATGGGGACATGGTGGGGTTCGATGGGGTAGTATGGGTTGTAATTGTCAGTGGAGGTAGGGTAGAGTATGTTGGGGTTGGTTGTATTTGAATCGGGTTAGGGTGGGGTTGGTTGGAGGGTATGGGGTGGAATTATCAGACGAAGTAGGACGGAGTATGGCGGGGTTGGTTCATGTGGATTGGGGTTTTGCTGAGGTTGGATGAGATAGTTTGGGGTGGAATTATCAGGCGAGGTATGGTAGAGTATGGTGGGTTGGTTGGGAAGGAATGGGGTTATGGTGGGACTGAGTGGGGTAGCATAGGATAGAATCCTCAGGAAAGGTAGGGTGGAGTATGGTGGGGTTGGTTTGTGTGGATTGGTCTTTTGGAGGGGTTAGATGGGGTAGAATGGGGGTTGAATTATCAGGCGGAGTAGTAAAGTGTATGGTGGGACAGGTTTGGGTGGAACGGGGTTATGGTGGGGTTGGATGGGATAGTATTGGGTGGAATTCTTAGGCGAAGTGGGGTAGCTTACGGCGTGCTTGGTTGGGGTGGAATTGGGTTATGGGGAGGGTGGATGGGGTTATATGGGGTGGAATTATCAGACGAGGTTGGGTAGACTATTGTGGGGTTGGTTGGGTTTAAATAGGTTGATGGTGGGGTTGGATGGGATATTATGGGGTTGAAATACAAGTCAAGGTAGGGCAGAATATGGTGGGGTTAGTTGGGATGCAATGGGGTTATGATGGGGTTGGATGGGGGTAGTATGGGGTTGACTTATTTGGGGGGGTTGGGCTGAGTTTGGCTGGGTTGGCTGGGGTGAATTGGGGTTATGGTGGGGTTGGATAGGGTAGTATGGAGTGGATTTATTAGGATAGGTAGGGTAGAGTATGGTGAGGTTGGTTGGGGTGGAATGTGGGTATGGTGGGTTTCGATGGGGTAGTATGGGGTGGAATTATCAGGTGAGGTAGGGTAGAGTATGGTGGTGTCGCTTGGGATGGAATGGGGTTATGGCAAGGTTGGTTAGGGTAGTATGAGGTTGAATTATCAGCGAGACAGGGTAGACTATGGTCGGGCTGGTTGGGGTGGAATGGGGTTATGGTGGGGTTGGATGGGGTAGTATGGAGTGGAACAATCAGGAGAGGTAGGGTATAGTGGT
>NW_027643445.1:0-4995 GCF_032717465.1 Coenobita brevimanus
CTTACACTTCTTCCCACACATTCTTTCCTGTGTCCAGTCTTTTGTTCTTCACCCGTTCTTCGTCATTCATTTCTTCATTGCCTGGTCTCAAAATCAGCTCCTTATCCTAATCCTGCTGTTCTGCTTATGTCCTTTCTTTCCTTTTTCTGTCGCCGTTTACCAGTCTTCCTTGTTTATACCATATCGTGATCCCAGCCTTACTTAGATAGATAGATGAAAAGATACTGGTAGATAGATATGTTTTGTCTCAACTCTTCCTTCGTCGTTTCGTTCCAGTCTCCCGTCCATAATCCTGTTTTTTTGTTTTTGTTTCTGCCCAGGATTTTTTTTTTTTTTTTTTTTTTTGAAGGTGGCTTATTTTGGTTGTGTCTGTCTGTTAGCAACATTATGAAAAAAATCTTTCAAAGGAGTTGCACTACATATGGAATAATGGCAGGGACCGTCAGAGGAATAAATGATAAACTTTAGGTCATGAGGGTCAAAGGTTGAAGTGAAAAGGAAGATGGTGATGACGTGGCAGAGGTATGCAATCTCAGGTGTTCTTGTTTCATCTCTTTCTCTCTGTCTTTCCTGTCTCCTGTCGTCCAGGTTTCCCTTCTTGATTCCAGTCTTTTTGCTAATCCTTCTGTATCCCAGTTTTATTTCTAATCTTTCTCCCGTGTTTCGCTTACTATCTTTGTCCAGTCTTATTAATCCTTCCCTTCCTCCTTAAATAATCCTACATCCTTTCCGTAATCCCTCCATCCCCACCCCCCTCAGCCGCCACCCACTTGATAACACCTGGGTACACCTTATCCTAATCCCAGTGCTAATTACAATTCTGAGCCAATTAATCTCCATTTGTTTTCTTGTCTTTCTTCTGTATTTTCATCCTTTCATTGTCTTATCTCTCTCATTCCTTTATCCACCACACACACACACACACACACACACACACACACACACACACACACACACACACACACACACACACACACACACACACATTCCTTTTATCCTCTCGTTTGTGTTCTGTCTACTGTCTTTCCTCTGTCCTATCGTTCCATCCCCCCCCCTCCTCCTCCTTATCCTCTCTCTCTTCTCCCTCCATCTTTCATCTACCCTTCCTTTCCCTCCATCATTTCTTCCTCTGTCTTTCCTCTCCTTCGTCCCCCATATGGTATGGCTCTCTCCCTTACCATCTCGTCTTAACCTTCCCTCTTACACTAATCCAAAGTCTTTACACACTCGTCTTGTATCAGTCTTCTTCCCATATGCCAGTCTTAATCCTAAACCTAATACTCCTTCCATATTCCTCCATATGTTCTGTCCTTCCCCTCTTCTCGTGGCCTTCAATTCCTTCCCACACTCTCCATCATCCCCTCCCTGCTTCTTCCTTCCTCCTCTTGTTCTCTCAGTCTTTCCCCCAACTTCTATCCCTCTGTCTGCCCACTTTTTAACGTTTCTTCAGTGTTGTCGTCCTCTCTTCATTCCTTCTGTCCTTCAGTGTTTTGCATCCTCATTTTTCATTCCGCACATGTTTTTATATAGTGGTCCTTTTTGTCTTATCGAATTTTGCTTTCTTAACCCATATCCTTACCATACTGTTCCCCATGTGCTTTCCTGTCTTTTCCCTCTTTCTCTTCCCAATCGTCTCTGCTCATCCTAGTCCAGCGTCTTGTCCTATTTTTCTCCATCTGCCCTCCTGTTTTTCCTGTCCTCTCCTTTCTCTTTAAATCCTAATCTCAGTTCTTGTCCTATTCTCCATCAGTTCTGTTCTGTCTTTCCTGTTCTCTCCTCCCTCCTTAAATTCGTCCCGACCCCTACATCACCCCACCCCACCCCATCAGCGCCCACACCCCACCATTCCCCCCCCCCACATCACCCATACTGTGAGAACACCCTGGCACTCGAGCTGAGAGCAAACACACCCCCTTGGCAAAACTGGACCGACAGCAAAAAGCTTGGGAGCCACGACATGTCAACAAAAGGCATAACGAGAGTGAGAGCGAGGTACCCCCACGAAGGCAGGTCACTCGGATTCACAGCCACATTTACCTTCTTTCCACTTCTTTCTCTGTCAACTCCTCTTTCCCTCAGTCCTCCTCCTATCCCTCCTTCCATCCCAACCATTCTTTCCCATCTCTCCTTCCTCAGTTCTTTATATTATTGTTCTTTCTTCATCAGTTCTTTATCTTATCGTTCTTTCTTCTTCAGCTCTCTCCCTGACTTTCCTCCATTCTCAGACTCATATTTGCCCTCATGCTTTCGTCATCATTTTCTTTTCCCCAGTTTTTCAACTCCCCTTAAGCTTTCCTCTGTTCGTCCCCAGTCCTTCATCTGTCCTCTCACCTCTCCTTATGTCTCTTCCTCCACCCGTATGTTTACAGACACTCATCATTCCCACCACACACACACACACACACACACACACACACACACACACACACACACACACACACACACATGGTCGGAGTAAGTCTAGTATTAAGTTCCGGAGTGCAAGACAGTTTTATTGAGCTATAGGAGCCTGAGAGAACTACAGGTAAACTCTGGAACTGTCTCCCTCTGTCTGTATTTCCTACTGCCTGTGATTTCCAGTGTAGGTAGGTAGGTAGGTAGATGGGCACGTAGTAAGGTAAGTAGGGAGGGAGTGGGTAGGTACAGTAATACTCCCAGTCCTTCATGTATGCAGCAGGTCAACTCTGGAACTCTCTGACCCTGTATTTCCTACTGCCTATGATCTCCAGTCTTTCAAACGCAATGTGTCCAGGCATCTCGAAATGAATGGATCTTGAATTTGGCTCTGTTATCTTGTTTTTGTTTTTTCTTATAGGGAACAATTTGCGGGCTCCTGGCCTTTGGTTCCTTCTTCCTTGTATAAAAAAAAAAAAAAATTCTGTTCGGAATAATTCTTAACTTTCAGATCCAGGTAGTGACAGGTGATCTTGTTTAATTTAGAGAGAGAGACATGAGACTTGGAGAGGTGCTATACTCTTTTCATCTAACGTGGCCTAAAATTGCCATTTCTCCACCTTGAACACCGAGTTGTAACAATATATCAACACTAGAATATGATGCCAGTCACAATGAAGTGCTGTGGAAAGGATGTAGTGCTGTAGTATTGCCTATTTCGCCACTGACCTACATAAATGGTGCAAAAGGTCAAATATCTGAGCCAGGTTAAAGTAGAAAGAGTATAGTGAATATGTATATGTTAATCTGGGCTCAGGTTGGCCGTGGGTTCCTGTACGGGCTTCAGGATTTACCAGAATTGGGTAAATCATAGTCGAGTGTGCGTCTCCTGAAGAAAAATTATCCTGTAAATATTCCGGGTGTTTGCTGTTGGTAGAGATATTAGCAGAAGCAAAAATGTTATGATAAACTTCCAGTAATATCGCCCCTTCACAGCCTTTACTTTTGGTGTTAATAATAATAATGCAAGACGAACATATGCTTAAAGTAAATATTGCTGTTATTGTTTTTGGTGAAGGAATATAGCAGAGGGAGAAAATGTTATGATCAGTATGCAGTGATATTGCTCACACCGCAGCTTTCCCTTTAGATGTAAAAAAATAGTAGTAGTAGTAGTAGTAGTAGTAGTAGTGGTGGTGGTAGTGGTAGTAGTAGTAGTAGTAGTAGTAGTAGTAGTAGCAATAATAATAATAATAATAATAGCAGTAGTAGTACTAGTAGTAGTAACAATAATAATAATAATAATAATAATAATAATAATAATAATAATAACAATAATGATAATGATAATAATAATAATAATGATAATAATAATAATAACAATAATAATAATAATTAATTATAAAAATAATGATAATAATAATAATAATGATATTAATAATAAAAATAATAATAATTATAGCACAAGACAAACATCAGGTAAATATTACACCTGTAGTTCTCAGTGAAGGAATATAACAATGGAAAAGTCATAAGATACCAATGCTGTAATATCACCTTCACCACAACTTTCCCTCAGGTGTGGAAAAAAAGAATACAAGACAAACACACGCTGTACATTCCGTATTGAGTTTTCACACGGGGCAGTCGCCTCTCCAAATCTGACCATCATTTTTCCCTACACACGTGAAATTCTTGCTTCCAGACGGCTACGAACTGCGAAAATCTCTTTATGTAGATTTTTTACTTGCGTCACAAGATTCCTTAAATTCGTGTTTGTGTATGTTAATGTCATACTTTAGTCTGAAATATTTGCTCCTGTTTCTGCATCCCATTGGAATGTTAAAGGGAAATGGAATGATATTGATGATGATGAGGAGGAGGAGGAAGAGGAGGAGGAGGAGTGGGAAAAAGAAGAGGAGAAGGAGGAAGATGAGAGTTAGGAGGAAATAGAGTTGATGATGATGATGATGATGATTATTATTATAGTATTACATTATTGCAGTGCACTAATAAAGATTTCTTAAAAGAAAAGTAGAGTAGTAAAGACAAAAACAGACAGCAGCAGACCTAAAGGGGCTTTCACACATTCAGGAGTCGGACGAAGAATCATTGCGAGTTGCTGCTCTTGAGACACTCAGCACTCTACTCCTGACAATTCCTCTATAGTCCTACGGTCTCTCGGCACTGTCTCGGGACTCCTCACGCACTCCTGATGTTTTTGACATGTTCAAAATTTTGCGAGAACTGCAAAGAATTTTTTAAAACTTCAAGCGCATACCTAAGGCGTTCGTGACTATTCTTAGCAACTCATAGCTACTCTCAACGGAAACTTGTATCAAAAAACCTTTGCGAGTTGCCAAGAATCGTTGTGAGTAAGAGTAGCTAGGAGTCGCTAGGAGTTGGTAAGAGTGGCAAGGAGTCTTCCAAGAGTATGTAGGAGTTTCACAGGAGTGCTCAGAAGTTTCGTTTCGTTTCATCTACGAGTTACGAAGAGTAGCTAATAGTTATCTATGGCTACGAATATGCCAAGGGCATGGTAAAAGTGAGGTGAGAGTCACTGCGAGTCACTGCGATGTACGAAGGCATCATGGCCAATCA
>NW_027643446.1:0-4995 GCF_032717465.1 Coenobita brevimanus
ATAGTTCAGATTATTTTTTATTTTCAACGACAGCCCACTAAATCATATAAGGCTTAGTTAATTTTTTTTACACCTTTAGAAATACAGAAAAAATATTTAGGAGAGAGACAATATAGTTCAGATTATTTTTTATTTTCAACGACAGCCCACTAAATCATATAAGGCTAAGTTAATTTTTTTTACAACTTTAGAGATTCAGAAAAAACATTTAGGAGAGAGACAATATAGTTCAGATTATTTTTTATTTTCAACGACAGCCCACTAAATCATATAAGGCTAACTTAGATTCAGAAAAAACATTTAGGAGAGAGACAATATATTTCAGATTATTTTTTATTTTCAACGACAGCCCACTAAATCATATAAGGCTAACTTAGATTCAGAAAAAATATTTAGGAGAGAGACAATATATTTCAGATTATTTTTTATTTTCAACGATAGCCCACTAAATCATATAAGGCTAACTTAGATTCAGAAAAAATATTTAGGAGAGAGACAATATAGTTCAGATTATTTTTTATTTTCAACGACAGCCCACTAAATCATATAAGGCTAACTTAGATTCAGAAAAAATATTTAGGAGAGAGACAATATAGTTCAGATTATTTTTTATTTTCAACGACAGCCCACTAAATCATATAAGGCTAACTTAGATTCAGAAAAAATATTTAGGAGAGAGACAATATATTTCAGATTATTTTTTATTTTCAACGACAGCCCACTAAATCATATAAGGCTAACTTAGATTCAGAAAAAATATTTAGGAGAGAGACAATATAGTTCAGATTATTTTTTATTTTCAACGACAGCCAACTAAATCATATAAGGCTAACTTAGATTCAGAAAAAATATTTAGGAGAGAGACAATATAGTTCAGATTATTTTTTATTTTCAACGACAGCCAACTAAATCATATAAGGCTAACTTAGATTCAGAAAAAATATTTAGGAGAGAGACAATATAGTTCAGATTATTTTTTATTTTCAACGACAGCCCACTAAATCATATAAGGCTAACTTAGATTCAGAAAAAATATTTAGGAGAGAGACAATATAGTTCAGATTATTTTTTATTTTCAACGACAGCCCAGTAAATCATATCAGGCTAACTTAGATTCAGAAAAAATATTTAGGAGAGAGACAATATATTTCAGATTATTTTTTATTTTCAATGACAGCCCACTAAATCATATAAGGCTAACTTAGATTCAGAAAAATATTTAGGAGAGAGACAATATATTTCAGATTTTTTTTTAATTTTCAACGACAGCCCACTAAATCATATAAGGTTAACTTAATTTTTTTACACCTTACAGATTCAGAAAAATATTTAGGAGAGAGACAATATACTTCAGATTTTTTTTATTTTCAACGACAGCCCACTAAATCATATAAGGTTAACTTAATTTTTTTACACCTTAGATTCAGAAAAATATTTAGGAGAGAGACAATATACTTCAGATTTTTTTTTATTTTCAACGACAGCCCACTAAATCATATAAGGTTAACAATTTTTTTACACGTTACAGATTCAGAAAAAATATTTAGGAGAGAGACAATATAGTTCAGATTATTTTTTATTTTCAACGACAGCCCACTAAATCATATAAGGCTAACTTAGATTCAGAAAAAATATTTAGGAGAGAGACAATATAGTTCAGATTATTTTTTATTTTCAATGACAGCCCACTAAATCATATAAGGCTAACTTAATTTTTTTACACCTTTAGAGATTCAGAAAAAATATTTAGGAGAGAGACAATATAGTTCAGATTATTTTTTATTTTCAACGACAGCCCACTAAATCATATAAGGCTAACTTAATTTTTTTACACCTTTAGAGATTCAGAAAAAATATTTAGGAGAGAGACAATATAGTTCAGATTATTTTTTATTTTCAACGACAGCCCACTAAATCATATAAGGCTTAGTTAATTTTTTTTACACCTTTAGAAATTCAGAAAAAATATTTAGGAGAGAGACAATATAGTTCAGATTATTTTTTATTTTCAACGACAGCCCACTAAATCATATAAGGCTAAGTTAATTTTTTTTACACCTTTAGAGATTCAGAAAAAATATTTAGGAGAGAGACAATATAGTTCAGATTATTTTTTATTTTCAACGACAGCCCACTAAAACATATAAGGCTAACTTAATTTTTACACCTTTAGAGATTTAGAAAAAAATATTTAGTAGAGAGACAATATATTTCAGATTATTTTTTATTTTCAACGACAGTCCATTAAATCATATAAGGCTAAGTTAATTTTTTTTTACACCTTTAGAGATTCAGAAAAAATATTTAGGAGAGAGACAATATAGTTCAGATTATTTTTTTATTTTTAACGACAGTCCATTAAATCATATAAGGCTAAGTTAATTTTTTTTTACACCTTTAGAGATTCAGAAAAAATATTTAGGAGAGAGACAATATAGTTCAGATTATTTTTTATTTTCAACGAAAGCCTAATAAAATCATATAAGGCTAATTTAATTTTTTTTTTACACCTTTAGAGATTCAGAAAAAATATTTAGGAGAGAGACAATATAGTTCAGATTATTTTTTATTTTCAACGAAAGCCTAATAAAATCATATAAGGCTAATTTAATTTTTTTTTTAATCTTTAGAGATTCAGAAAAAATATTTAGGAGAGAGACAATATAGTTCAGATTATTTTTTTATTTTTAACGACAGTCCATTAAATCATATAAGGCTAAGTTAATTTTTTTTTTACACCTTTAGAGATTCAGAAAAAATATTTAGGAGAGAGACAATATAGTTCAGATTATTTTTTATTTTCAACGACAGCCCATTAAATCATATAAGGCTAACTTAATTTTTTTAACACCTTTAGAGATTCAGAAAAAAATATTTAGGAGAGAGACAATAATGTTCAGATTATTATTTATTTTCAACGACAGCCCACTAAATCATATAAGGCTAAGTTAATTTTTTTTACACCTTTAGAGATTCAGAAAAAATATTTAGGAGAGAGACAATATAGTTCAGATTATTTTTTATTTTCAACGACAACCCACTAAATCATATAAGGCTAAGTTAATTTTTTTTTACACCTTTAGAGATTCAGAAAAAATATTTAGGAGAGAGACAATATAGTTCAGATTATTTTTTATTTTCAACGACAGCCCATTAAATCATATAAGGCTAACTTAATTTTTTTTACACCTTTAGAGATTCAGAAAAAATATTTAGGAGAGAGACAATATAGTTCAGATTATTTTTTATTTTCAATGACAGCCCACTAAATCATATAAGGCTAACTTAGATTCAGAAAAAATTTTTAGGAGAGAGACAATATAGTTCAGATTATTTTTTATTTTCAACAACAGCCCACTAAATCATATAAGGCTAAGTTAATTTTTTTTTACACCTTTAGAGATTCAGAAAAAATATTTAGGGGAGAGACAATATAGTTCAGATTATTTTTTATTTTCAACGACAGCCCACTAAATCATATAAGGCTAACTTAATTTTTTTTACACCTTTAGAGATTCAGAAAAGCCATTTCGGTCTGTGGCAACACACATTCAACACTGATTTGATTTATATTTCCCTGATGATCCTCAATGGAGTCTTCAGAAGCTTTATCGTCCAGCAAGTCCTTCAGGGACCCGATGTAAGAAGTGGCCGATCTAAAGATAGCTTTCTGAGTCTTTCGTTTGTACATCGGCGGCAGAATACTATGTAGCCTTTTGAAGGCATGTTTCTTCTGTCGTGTTAAATAGTTTTATTTTTTTGGATATCCTAAAAGAGCGCAACTTATTTACTCTCCAAAAATTTCACAAAGTTTCCAAGTCTCTCTTTACTCCTGAAAAAGTTATGGAACATAGCAAGACGACGATTCAGGTCAGCAATCTCGCCCTGTAGCTTCTCGCATCTTCTCTGTAGTTTGGCAACCTCCTCTCCATCACTTCTTCTTTTTTTTGTCACGTTTCCTTTCAGATCAGATACATTGTTACTTTTAATCCCCTGCTTTTTCTTCTTCTTCGAGTTATCGAAAGTCATAGATGAGTGAACAGGAACAGCCCCTGCCACAGAAGAGGCCCGAGCTTGGTCCAAGCATAGCGGCCTAGCCCTTTTGTCAATTCCAGTCCCTGACACAAACACAAATGATCTTACAGGATTACCTATCTCATATGGAATCCCCATTTTTTTTCAATGCTCTCGAGCTGACAGTACTTCTCAGTCACCTGTTGAAAAAAAAACAATTTTAGTTTATTAAAAAATATATATATTTAAAAAAGCTACCCCTTTTAAAGTAGAACAAACCTACATTTCATTTCTAATGTTATTGAAATATAGGAAGTTTAAAAATCACTTTTTAATAAAACAACAATAAAAACCTCACATATGTATACCTTCTTCTTTTCCTAACCTCCTTTAGTCCAAGATATAGGCTGACTTTGTAGGTTGTATCTGCCTTGATTAAATTCTATTCCATCAGTACCAGCAGTTAAAGTAACAAGAACAACAACTACTACTTTTTGTCCAATCGGTGGAGCCTTTGTGGATAGAAACTATAATACGGCAGACAATATTGCTCAAAAACTCTTTCTAGCGGCACCGTCCACCACTCTAGTCCGAGGAGTTAAAGTTCAAATGAAAGAGGTGTTTTGGTTGTAATAACAACAAAAAAACAATCAAACACTAACTACTACCACTACTCCGTGCATTTATAACCAGATGGTCGTATATAAAAAGGCAATTGCTGTGGCAGTTGGCTGCCCACTAAAGGGTTATAAATAATTAAATAAAGGATAACTCACTTATGGTGGATCAACTTCTCGTTATATAGTATCAATTGAAGTGAGGTATGCAACACAAATTCCTCAGGGGGGGTCTTATCCTCACAAATTGGCACCTTTACAGAGTCTCACTGTACCCATCCTTCTCTCCTTGTGACTACCCAAATACTGCTCATCACGCTCTCCCTTGGCCTCTGTTCTGCAACCAATCGCCAACCAGAGAGAT
>NW_027643447.1:0-22671 GCF_032717465.1 Coenobita brevimanus
ACACTGTGTCTGTGAGTGATTTCTCGTGTTTTGTGAGGACGGATGGCTGTTTATTCATCATCTACCCTACACCATTCATTCAGTATACTCCCACTGCCATAGCTACGCCCACGCCAGCTGAAGCTGAGAGATAAGGTACTACCACGTACGTTTTTGGTGGAGCTCTTTCCCGCCTGCCCTGTAGTAAGCGAACTTCTGTCCACACCTGTACAATAACCATGGTGGGGAAAGATATAAAGGAGGCTCAGTCCGCTCCAAGCCAGGTCCGAGCCAGGTCTCCCCTAATTGACTGCAAAGTATATAACGCTGGCCGTATTGAATCGCTTTTTTGTGGCAGGGATGATTAGGGCCCTGTTTAACTTCCTAATCATACACATCTGACAATCGTACATCTGGGCCGGTTTATGGAGAGGAACAGCTTGATTGCCTCCAAGGTGGTCGTCTGCCATTTTAGGTTGTACGAATCTTTTTATAAATTTCCTTTTCTTTTTTCTTTTTATTCTCATTTCACTTCTACCACACGCACCACTGAACCTCCAGAAATTATGTGGAGGCCAGATTATGCGCCAGTATCTGTCTGTCTATCTGTTGATCTCTGTCACTTAGCCGTTCTGTCTGTCTCTCTGTTTTCCTGTTTATCTATGAGCATATATGTCTGCTCGTCTCTGTACCTGTGCATCTATGTGTATGTATCTATCCTATCTGTCTATCTATCAATCTATGTCTGTCCATCACACATCCAGACCGGTTAATGGAGATCTCTGGTTGATTCCACGCCTTTTTTTTTTTTTTCATTGTTTATTTTTCATTCATATCTTCCTACCCAATTCACCATTAGAAAGTGTTCCAGATCTAGATTGTATACCGGTATCTGCCCCCCCTCTCTCTCTCTCTCTCTCTCTCTCTCTCAATCTATTCCATCTAATAAGTTCACCTTTCCTTTCCTTTTATTCACTCGATATAAAACGGGGGCTATTTAGAAACGATCCACAGCATTTTACTTTCAATATTATGAGATTTCAGGGGATATGGAGTATTGAGCGATTGATAGGAGGGCAAGAACTAATGACAGGAGGACGATAAAGAGATAAGAAAACCAGTGGTGTACCTGTAAGGGGAGCAGGGGGCTGTTGGAAACTGAGTTCCCCCGGGCTCCTCAATTGAGGGGGACCTCCAAAAGCCTTAAAAATTTAATTTTTTTTTGTTAATATTTAAAAATATATATATTTATCATCCCCACAATCCCGGCTGAGATATTAGATAAGTTTTGAGAATTAGGGGGGCTAGGTTCTTTGCGAGGCCCCCCTGCAGGAGGGGGACCCCGCAAAGAACCTAGCCCCCCGGGCCCCCAGATCTCTAGGTACGCCCCTGTAAGAAACTGCTCCTAACATTTATCGAGAATTGGTAGCACTCTGTTCTATACACGGCGAGGGATGATGGGCAGAGTGCTATCAGGTTTTATAAACAAACGATGGATGATGCGGTATATATTACTGTGTTGAGTCCACTTGTCGTTGTATTTATTTTTTCGTAATACACACACACACACACACACACACACACACACACACACACACACCACCACCTTAAACTTACACGCACACACGCACGCGCATTCACACACACACACACACACACACACACACACACACACACACACACACACACACACACACACACACACACACACACACACACACACACACACATACACACACACACACACATACACACACACACACACACACACACACACACACACACACACACACACACACACACACACACACACACACACACACACACCACCTTAAACTTACACGCACACACGCACGCGCATTCACACACACACACACACACACACACACACACACACACACACACACACACACACACACACACACCACCTTAAACTTACACGCACACACGCACGCGCATTCACACACACACACACACACACACACACACACACACACATACACACACACACACACACCACCTTAAACTTACACGCACACACACGCGCATTCACACACACACACACGCTCACACACACACACACACACACACCACCCAAACACACACACACACACACACATCTGTTCATGAAGAGGGTCCCACTCTGGCTGAAAACGCTACATTCTTCCCCCTACCCCTAGCTCCCCTGAAAGAAAAAAAAATGGGCATTGTTCTCCTTCCATACCTATTTTCTTTACTTGGTGGAGCCCATCCCATTACTGAAACCTATTTTTTTCTTCTACTTCCCTCAGTTTACCAGATTTATACCCACTGTTCCTGTATATTTGTTCCATTGTTTTATGAAGGTTTATCATATATCTGTCCCACGTCTTAAACCTTTCCCCATCCATGCACTCCATACATCACTTCAAATCATATCGCGAAGGTGTGAAGAAGCCCCTAATTTCTGATAGATATTTGTTGGAATCTAGTGATGAGGGTAATGTGTGTTTGTCTTTACCTAACTGCTGAATGAGACTTTTTGGTGAAGTCTTATTTTTTTTATCTTTGTTTTACTCATCCAACAATAGGCATAGACTGACAGTAGTCCTGCTAAGCGCTTTATATAGTGTCACACTCTGCAAGTCGCCGCTCAGGCAAGGTGGACATTCTGAATGTATTAGCAATGGTATTTTTTCTTGAAACTTAAATGCAATTTGTGGAAATTAGGGAAGTAATTTAGCCCACCGAAATTCATAATTCTAAATGTTGTCAACCGAGACTCGCGTCCTTCCTTACCGTAGCTCACTTTTCTACCACAGTACCACCACCTTCTCTTGGACTAATTAGATCTCACCTTCACAACTGTTCCACAAATCACCGTCAGAACCTGGAGAGAGAATCTGAGGCTTCCATACACCTTTGGGAACTCTCTTTTATGAAACTGACTGTCACTTTTAACTTCTGTTCCACATCCCACATTCTCTTTCAGCACATACCAGCACCGTATAGTTGCTTCTCAGTGTTGTTCCATCACTTTAGGTAACTGCTCCTTCTCACAATCCCACCGACACATGAAGTTAGTTTTGGTTTCCACCCATTCTTTCTTAGCACATTCCAACATCGTATAAATGCTCTTCAGTGTTCTATCACTGTCGGTCACTGCTGCCTCTCGCCATCCCTCGTACAGTCGAAGTTACTGAATCCCATCTCCATAGCATCCTCTCTCCGTCCCTCTGACCATCAACCCCCCACGTAAATCGAATGCAAAGCAAGGTAGGTCCCTCTGCCCAATTCTTAACCCTTAGACAGCGAGGGGCCACTCCAAGGCTTTGTAAAATCATCTAGCGAAGAAGAATGGAAGAGTTAAAATTTCCCCCACCCATACAGGATGTGAAAAAGCCTTGAATTCTAGCTTTCTGCCAGACGAATTTACTTTAGTGGCTATGGAGTGGCTCTTTCCCATGTAAGGATTATGATACCTCGGTTCTTTCCCAGTATCGTCCGTACATTAACATCCTTCGATTTTGTCTATGCTGCCGGCAGACTATTCTCTTCAGCTTAAAAATGACCTATAGCCTTTTAAGGATTATAAACACTTAAAACTCCAGATAACGCTTATCGTGGTAGGCCTGAACACCTTCCATTCGTACTCATGTAGAATCCAATCGTACACTACCACCCTTTATTATTCTCGGTACTGCCACACCTTTATGTCACCCCGGTTGTCATCTGAGAATTTCAGATACTCGTGTAAATGTGGGTTTAAAATCCCAGTTTAAACGTGTCATGATGGGTTCCAATCCTTTACAGCCCCATCTTGGCACCATCCACTTATCCACTACCACCCCTCCATAAGTCCAAGCATAAGAAAACTGCTATATTTTCGCTAATGTCAGTGTTTTATTCGTGTGAAACAATCTTTACGCAGAGAAATACTTACATTACCCGTAGATTCCGGCAGTAAATACGTGCTACCTTAGGCAAAAATACTCTCATTTTTTTTTTTTTTCCTTCCAGCATCCCTCTCACAGTTGGTCATTCTATTATAGAATGCACATGAGAAACAATGTATTCTCATAAATTCAAATGATTCCACTCAGACGCGTGTCATTATATGCTTGCACACCTTCCATCCCCACCCTAGCACCATGTTCTTACACACTACCGTCTCTACGTTTTACTCTCGCTGATGCCACATTATTATATCCGGGTTACGTGTAATGTGCCACCGAGGATTGAAATACATCCTGATAACAGCAAAACGCATGTCATGGACTGAACACCATCCTATCGTACCCTGCTATCCTTCACACTACCATCCTTCCATTCTCACCGGCTTCGGTGTATTCTTTGGCATCGACGAAGTGGTTCACTTGATAGAGTCCCTTTGCATCCACAGGGTTTAAAAAATACCATCAGATTCTACTCTAAACTTGTGTTATTATGAGGCTTGAACACCCATCTTGTACCCCAGCAGCAGTTACCATCGCTCAGCCACCGGCCTTTATTATTCCAGCAAATATTCTAGGCACAGGCGAATCTGTTATGCCTGGAGAGAATCTACATATTCAGCGAGTTAAAAATATACCCGGTATAGCTATCACACCTTCCCTCCACACCTCCTACGATCTGACACCTTCCCTCCACACCTCCTAAGATCTGACACCTTCCTTTCTCCACTTCCTAAGCTCCTTTGTATTCCCTCTGTACACCTTCCCTCCCCCACTTCCTGCAAGCTCTGACACCTTCCCTTCTCACCTCCAAAGCTCTGACACCTTCCCATCTCACCCCCTAAGCTCTGACACCTTTCCTTCTCACCTCCTAAGCTCTGACACCTTCCCACTCCACCTAAGTTCTGACACCTTCCCACTCCACCTAAGTTCTGACACCTTCCCTCCCCACAGCCTAAGATCCTCACACCTTCCCACCCCCAATTCCTAAGTTCTGACACCCTCCCTCCCCACCTCCGAAGCTCTGACACCTTCCCTCCCCACTTTCTAAGATCTGACACCTTCTCTCCCCACCTCTTAGGCTCTGACACCTTCCCTCCCCACCTCCTAAAGCTCTGACACCTTCCCTCCCCACCTCCTAAGATCTGACACCTTCCCTCCCCACCTCCTAAAAGATCTGACACCTTCTCTCCCCCACCTCCTAGGCTCTGACACCTTCCTCCCCACCTCTCCTTAGCTCTGACACCTACCCTTCCCACCTCCAAAGCTCTGACACCTTTCCCCATCTCACTTCCTAAGCTCTGACACATCTTCCCCTTCTCACCTCCTAAGCTCTGACACCTTTCCATCTCACACTCCTAAGCTCTGACACCTTCCCTATCTCACCCTCCTAGCTCTGACACCTTCCCATCTCACCTCCTAAGCTCTGACACCTTTCCATCTCTCACCTCCTAAGCTTCCTGACACCTTCCCATCTCGCCTCCCTAATCTCTGACACCATCCCTCTTCCCACTTTCTAAGCTTTGACACTCTCTTCTTACCTCTCCATAGCTCTTCCACACCTTCCCTCCCAACCTCCTAAGCTCTGGACACTTTTCCCACCTCCCCAAAGCTCTGCACCTTCCCCTCCCCCATCCATAGCTCTGACACCTCTCCCCTCCCCACGTCCTAAGCTCTGACACTTTCCTTCTCCCACCCTCCTAAGCTCTGACACCTTCCTTCCCCACACTCATAAGCTCTGACACCTTCTCCCTTCTCACCTCCTCCTAAGCTCTGACACCTTCCCCTCCCCACCTCCTAAGCTCTGGACACATTCCTTTACCCACCACCTAAGCTCTGACACCTTCCCTCCCCACCTCCACAGCTCCTGACACCTCTCTCCTCCTCACTTCCATAGCTCTGACACCTTCCCTCCCCACACTCCATAGCTCTGACACCTTCTCCTCCCACCTCCATAGCTCTGACACCTTCCCTCTCCCCACCTCCACAGCTCTGACACCTTCCCTCCTCACTTCCATAGCTCTGACACCTTCCCTCACCACCTCCATAGCTCCCTGACACCTTTTCCCTCCCCACCTCCATAGCTCTGACACCTTCTCCTCTCCCATTTCCATAGCTCTGACACCTTCCCTCCCCACCTCCATAGCTCTGAAACACCTTCCCTCCCCACCTCCATAGGCCCTGACACCTTCCTCTTCCACCTCAGCAGCTATCACTCCATACACGACCTCTCTATTCATTAGTCCAGGTAAATATTCCTAGTCACTGACAGATTTATTTGCCTGTTGCCTGAGATAATCCTTACACATAGTTAAAAATAAACCAAGATTCAGGCTTAAACCCCCTGTCAAGTGATGGATTTTGAACATCTATTTCCACTCTAACATCATACCTCATACACCACCGTCCTTCCCCTAATTCCAGGCAAAGTATTCTGAGCACAGACGATTTAATTTCCATCTGAGAGAAACCCTACTCATCCAGAGGGTTCAGAATACATCCAGGAACCAGCTAAACTCGTGTCATGATAGGGCTTGAACACCTCCCGTCTCTACCCCTGGAGAATCCCTTTGTACAGTACCGTTCCTGAATTATTCCAGGCACGGAACAAGTGAGGCCCAGCTGGCCATGCGTGTGCGGGCTGCAGGTACGCGTACAGATGGCTCCACTCATCGTTGTTTACGAGGAACATGCGCAGAAACTCTTATGCGCGCGGACAGATTGCCAGGTTCCATATTTATAAACCTGACCTGTTTTTTAGTTCCTCAAAAGAGACAGGCCAGATAAAGTGATGGGGGATTGAGTTATCCCCGTCCCCTGAAGATTGGGTCTATGAATGTGCGTGGATGTAGTACGATAGAGGCTAAAAGGGAGGAGATTGGGAGAATGTTTGTGAGAAGAAAGTTGGATGTGTTAGCGTTGAGTGAAACTGAAGATGAAAGTGGAAGGGGGAGTCTATGTTTGGAAGTGTGTGGAATGGAAGATTGTCAGGTGTTGATAGAGGAAGGGCAAGGAGAAGGTGTGGCCTTGTTAGTGAGTCCGGAAAGTACAGCAATGTGTGATTGAATGGAAGGAGGGGTGTCATCGAGACTGATGTGCGGTGAAAGCTGAAATTCTGAACGTGAGTTGTGGGTGTTTGTGAGTGCATATGGGCCCTGAGGTAGTGAAAAGGATGAAGAAGAGAGGGAGTCTTTCTGGAATGATGTTGATGAGTCTCTGCAGAGTTTTGGAGCGAATGTGAATGTGGTAATGATGGGAAGATTTGAAATGCTAGAGTGGGAAATGTAGCAGTTGAAGGCGTAGTTGGTATGCATGGTGTGCCTCGGAAGAAATGAAAATGGGGAACGAATGATAGCAATGTGTGTTGAGCGAGAGATGGTGATTGGGAATACGCTGTTTAGAGAAGAAAGATATTTATAAGTATACATGGGTGAGACAGGAGGGTGGAAGGGTTGTTGATAGAGCTTTGATGGACTATGTGGTTGTGTCTAGGAATGTAATAGGAATATTGTTGGATGTGAGAGTTCTGCGAGGGGAAGGTGGAGGTATGTCTGACTCACTACCTGGTGGAGGGAAACTTAAGATTAGGGTAAGAGATGGGTGAGAGCTAGGGAGAGGGTTAGGTGTGGCAGGGAGGTTTTGAAAGTCAGTAAGAGTTGCATAAAAGAGAGAAAAAGATAGGGAGAGTATCAGGGAGAAATTGAAAGATGAGTGGAACGCAGTGAAAGATCGGGAAAATGGCAGTGTGGAGGAGGAATGGCAGGTTGTTTAAAGAGTGCTGTGGTGGGAGCATGCAGAGAAGAGGTGTGTGGTGTGAGACGTGTGGGTGGTGGTGTAAGAAAAGGAAGTGAATGGTGGTGCGAGGAAGTAAGTATGGCTGTGGCTGAGAAGAGACGTGCATATGGAAGTGTGGCTGGAGGAGGAAGGGATGAGATGTCATATGAAAGGTATAAGGAGAAGAGGAATAGAGCGAGAAGGGCTGTGCGTGATGCTAAAGTGGCAGCAGATGAGAGGTGGGGTAGGCGGCTGACAGAGAATTTTCAACAGAATAAGAAAATGTTTTGGAAGGAGGTGAAAAGGGTGCGAAAGGGAGAGTCTGGGAAGGAAGAACGAGTAAAAGCAGAGGATGGAATGATGTTAATTGAGATGGATGCAGTAAGGAAGAGATGGGCAGAGTATTTTGAAAGATTGTTAAATGTAGAGGAGGAAAGAGTGGCTGAGATTGGGGCGGATGGAAGGGTGCAAGGAATAAATGTGTTGGGAGAGTTGAATGATTCTTTGATCACGAAGGAGGAAGTGGAGAAGGCAGTAAAGGAGATGAAAACAGGGAAAGCTGCAGGTATGGATGGGTGTGCTGTGGAATGCCTGAAGGGTGGTGGAGTGACTATTGTTGACTGGTTAGTAAGATTGTTGAATGTGTGCTTTGAGAAAGGTATGGTGCCAATTGACTGGGCAAGTGCTTGTGTGGTCCCGTTGTATAAAGGCAAGGGTGATAAGTATGAATGTACTAGCTTTAGGGGTATAAGTCTGTTGAGTGTTGTAGGTAAGGTGTATGGTAGAGTGTTAATTATGAGAGTTAGAGAGGGTACAGAGGGAGTGATTGGTGATGAACAGTGTGGCTTTAGGAGAGGGAGGGGATGCGTTGATCAGGTGTTTGCTGTGAGACAAGTGTGTGAAAAGTATTTAGCGAAAGGCAAGGATGTGTTTTGGGCATTTATGGATTTAGAGAAAGCGTATGATAGAATTGATAGGGAGGCTTTGTGGACTGTTTTAAGATTGTATGGACTTGATGGTAGGTTACTAAAAGGGGTGAAAAGTTTTTATGTAAATAGTAGAGCGTGTGTAAGAGTGGGAAATGCTGTGAGTGATTGGTTTCCCGTGAGAGTGGGGCTGCGACAGGGATGTGTGATGTCACCTTGGTTGTTTAATAATTACATGGATGGTGTTGTAAGGGAGGTGAATGCAAGAGTTTTAGGTGGAGGTCTGAGTCTGGTGAATGTTGATGGTGGAGAGTGGAATCTGAAGCAGCTGCTGTTTGCAGATGATACTGCACTGGTGACTGATTCAGAGGAGAGATTGAGACAGTTGGCAGAGGAGTTTGGAAGGGTGTGTGAAAGAAGGAAATTGAAAGTAAATGAGAATAAGAGTAAAGTGATGAAGTGTACGAGGTTGATAGATGGTAGGGGGATGAATATAGTTTTGAATGGTGAGTTGCTTGAGGAGGTAGATTGTTTTAAATATCTAGGGTCACATGTTGCTGTGGATGGACGAATAGATGCAGAAGTGAAGTTTAGAATAAATGAAGTAGGAAAGGTGCTGGGAGGAATGAAAAAAGTGTTTAAATGTCGTTCGCTTAGAATGGATGTAAAGAGAAGGCTGTATGAGGGTGTTGTGGTACCGACTGCGTTATATGGGGCTGAAACATGGACTATGGGTGTAGCAGAGAGGAAAAGTTTGAATGTAATGGAGATGAGGTGTCTGAGGAGTATGTGTGGAGTGACGCGTATGGATCGGGTGCGAAATGATGAAGTGCGAAGGAGAACTGGAGTTGTTCGGGAGATGGCTGGTAGAGTTGAGCAGAGGGTGTTGCGATGGTTTGGGCATATGGAGAGAATGGATAATGAGCGATTGGTGAAAAAGATAACTAGATCTGATGTGAGAGGTGTAAGGCTGAGAGGAAGACCACGAATAGGATGGATGGACAGTGTGAAGAGAGCGCTGGATGCGAGAGGGATGTCTGTTGAGCAAGGAAGAGTGGCTGTGCGTGACAGAAATAAATGGAGAGAAATTGTGAATGAATAAGTGATGACGCAGCCCTGAGGGGATATTCTCCCGCATTTGGTCGGATCAGCTAGTCAGGTCAGGTGTGGGTAAGGGGATGGGTCTGTTACGATGTGGCAGGGGTAAACCAGTTCTGCTGTCGGGCCCTGCTGCGGATGTCACTGACTGCATTGCGCAGTTGACCCTTGTGCGGTGTGGTGTGGTGAAGATCTGTCCATTCTCCCCTTTGGGGCTAAGATGCGAATGAATGTGTTTGAATGGATGAGTAAATGGGGAGTGTGTCGTCCTGTCTCGGCTACCTCCCTTTCCTTGGGGAAAGCAGCCTAGGTATATAGATAGATAGATATAGACTTGCGCATACATCGGTTAAAAGATACACTGTTCTTCACTCAGTTACATTAGTTTTCAGACCGAAACTCCTCTGCTAGATGAAAGGTTACGAGGAATAAGTTTATTTGTCATATTGTTAACTGTAAGGGAAACCTGCTTATCTTGCAAATTAACTAAGATTCTTGATAAATATCGCCACAAGAGGAGGAAAACGAGAAAGAACTTTGGGGAGAAAGATTGGTATGGGGAGAGGAGGTGGGAAGGAGGAGGGAGGAAGGGAAATGGAAAGGAAGGACCGAGGGAGAAGAGAAGGGGGAAGGGGTTGAATTGGGAAATATGAGGGTCAGAGGAGGTGGAAGGGAGGGACTGAGAGTGGGGGAGGGGAGGGAGGGAAGAAAAGGGTGAGGGAGGAGTGAGGGCAATGATCAGGTGGAACAGGAGGGGTAAAGGGAAGAGGAGGGGGAAGAGAACGAGGAAGAGCAGAAAGGTAAGGAGGGGGGAGAGGAAAGCTGTGAGTCGAAAAGCAGAAGTTATGAAGGCGTGGAGAGAGAGAGAGAGAGAGAGAGAGAGAGAATTATCCATATCCAAAATCATCTGACGAAAGGGCTTTGCTATTTTCAATGTTGACTCCAAAGTATAAAGTCAGAATATACCCTTACACAGATGGATATAGTGGTGTAGTCGGAGTGACGGGGCTGCAGTGCATTGCACGTGGATTTGAACCCCCAAGAGGTGACTGGGGACTCCTGATTCATGTAATGCCATAAGGGGCGTGGGTCTGTCATCCACCCTTATATGTACAAGCCTTCACTTACTATACTTCAGAGGGGGTAATATGGGTAGGGGTGTTCCTGCTCTCTCTCTCTCTCTCAGAAAAACTCCCCCCAATCACTACGACAGGTCTCTTATATAAACGAAACTGATTGGTGTTGGCAAGGAAATAAAAAGATATCGTTCAAATATATATATATATATATATATATATATATATATATATATATATATATATATATATATATATATATATATATATATATATATACTGTTCATGGACTTCGTACGTAGAGGATAGTAAATTAGACAAGTTTTTGCTTCAAGGAATTTATCTGAGTTGGTAAAATCTTAGGTTGGTACCAAGAATACACTAAAAATTCAGTTCTTATTGAAAGGATTGAGAATGCGGTTATTAGATTATGCAGCGAAACATGAGCATAAATGAAGGATTATGAACTTACAATACTACGGTAATAGTGAGTTTTCAGAGTGCATTTTAAAGCGATTAATTTTTATAGTAGAGACTGTACGAAAATAGAAGGAAGAATATAGTTGTAATTCAGAATGTTAGATAAAAAGGAGCTTAAGATTATCCCACGTTTTACCTCCCACCCATTTTATTCATATATATACCGTAATAGTTGTTTTTGATCAGGTACCCGCATTGACTGGTGGCAGGGTCGCTTTGTTTTTTCTGTCAAATACATGGCTAAATATATCTTCAAAACTTTGAAAAGAATAGATGGAAAACTAAGAAGAATTTTACATATTGGGCTGATAATGTTGCAACACACACACACACACACACACACACACACACACACACACACACACACACACACACACACACACACACACACACACACACACACACACACACACACACACACACACACACACGATGATTATATACGGTAAGTACTAAATATTTTTAGTTCAAAATATAAGCATATATATATATATATATAAAACATCTTGCCATCTCAGAAGCCTTGTACAAAACCCCCCTCTACCTTTGTACAGTCTCTACACCAAAATCCTTTTACCTGTATCTTCCATCGGTCTTACAGGTATATGATAACCTTTGGGACAGTTCCAGTGAATATTTAAGACCATTGATATCCAGATATATGAGAGAGGGGGGTGTGAGCAGGGAGCAGGGCAGTGAAATGGCGGGGGACAGGGCGACATGGAGGCGATTTGTTTGTGGCCACCCCTTACGGGATTAAGGCGTCTGGCAATAGACAGATAAATATATAGAATTTCCAGATGTAATGAAACCTTAATTTTGTTTTTTCACTTCATCCCACAAATTGCTCGAGGCGAGACGAGGGCGGAGATGTGACAGACGATGGTTCAGAAGAAATAGTTTGCCACGCCCTCTAAATCATTCTTTCCGCCAGTACTATTTTGGGCGTAAGAAATCTTCACTATCTTCTTACTGTAACTGTTGTAATCTTGCTCCTCTCCGTCCAGCGAATACGAAAAATGAAGGAAACTGTGTGTGTGTGTGTGTGTCCATCTATCTATGTATTTGTCCATCTGTCTATCTATTTGTCCATCTATCTATCTATCCATCTACCTACCTATCTATCTGTCTATAGCCGGACGCCATAATCCCGTAAGGGGTGGCCGTTTTTCTTTGAGTTGTTTTACGGGGAGGGGTACTAACTCTCCGCCAACCCACTTGTTGATACGTAGGGAACATGTATGGGTTGGTTATATGACTACCACCCAGCGCTGTTGCCTAAATGGTTTCCTGGGTTACAGGAAGGCATTATGCTTGTCAGTCAATGTAAAACCACCTGAAAAGGAAAGAAGAGTAATAAAAAGAGACAGGAAAAATGAGAGAAAAACGAAGACAGTAGGATAGACACAGAAAAAGAATGATGGTTGCCACATTCAAGACTGGCCTGGTGGTCTTAGAGAAAGCATTTTATGGCCTGTTGATGGGTCTTGCTGGCAATCTATTAAGACTGTTTACCGAACGTCAGACCTCTAAAATGTCCCGATCCCAGCCTAGGCCCAATTTCACATCCTCCCTGTGAGCAGTGCATCTCTAACAATTAACCTCTTAAATTTGAGTGACGCCCTGTTTAATTTAGCCTCCCAACCACCTCTTTCAAGGACTCTTGAACTCAGTTAGGGTAGCTTCTTCAGACCATATCAAACCCCGTAAGTTCAGAAGTTTTATCCTATACCAAAACAACATGGCAAGGAACTGGCAAAAATAGAATGACACGGACGTCCCGGGGCTCAAATGGGTTGAAGAGAAGAGATTTTGTGGAAAAAAAAAATGGTTAAGGAGAAGAGGAAGGGATGAAAATTTGTGGAAAAGATGATTAATAAGATGAAAGGGTGAGAATTTGTGGAAAAGATTATTAGGGAGAAGACGAAGGGATGAGACTTTGTGGGAAAGATGATTGAGGAGGAGAGGAAAGGATGAGAATTTGTGGGAAAGATGATTTGGTAGAAGGCGAAGGAATGAGAATTTGTGGAAAAGATGATTAAGGAGAAAGCGAAGGGATGAGAATTTGTGGAAAAGATGATTAAAAAGAGGAAGGGATGAGAATTTGTGGGAAAGATGATTGAGGGGAAGACGAAGGGATAAAATGATTGGCAGACAATTAACTATTGCACTATTGGTTGTGGAAAAGCCTATCACCTCTTCCTTAGCGATCTATTTTCCAAACTATCCACTAACATCCTCTTCTTTGCTTCTTGTATCTTCTATGTTGACAGATTGCATGAACAACGCACAGCAATACAGTAACGAAGCCGAATCAGAAACAAATCGGTAAGGAAGAGGTGTTAGTAAGCTTCCTAACCCCATCAATATGCCTCCCTATGTTTTACCTTCGACCTTTTGTCCTCATGTAAATCCTGATGCAAACTGTCTCGATATTTAGCAGTATTTAATTAGCATGCAGGTAAATATCAAGGGGAAATCTGACAGGATATTCGCTAAGGAAGAGGCGATGCCAGGTCTCCCACGCGACCTACATTGGCCCATAGACAGGTGGCGTGGGTGACCTGAAGTGAGGGAGGGGGTCGTTCAAGAAATATAAGTTGACTTCGTAGTTCCTCTCTCTCTCTCTCTCTCTCTCTCTCGTGTGTGTGTGTGTGTGTGTGTGTGTGTGTGTGTGTGTGTGTGTGTGTGTGTGTGTGTGTGTGTGCGTGCGTGCGCGCGCTAACGAGGGTACACAATAACCATTCCATCTAAATATCACTTCTTCCACTATCTTCTGTTTTAATATCTATGGCTTATATCTGTGTATTTACCTTAACTCCATATGACTTTAGCTTATTAATAAAGAATTGTAAAGCCAAGGAAAGTATTAAGAATGGAGGGAGTGTTTAAAACCTATCTTTTCCCATCAGTAGAGGAGAGGAATTTCGAGATGAGATGGAGTAAGAGGAAAGAGTGAAGCAGATATACGTAACAGAAGAGGTTAAATTCTTATGATGATCCTCTCAGTACGATGGCGCATTATATTTATTTCATTTCTTTGTTTTCATGATATTTTACTGATCGCATGAAATTCTTCTTGCTATGAAGGGTGTCAGGGGGGGATGTGAATTTATGAATTAAGAATGCTGGATGTTACTTGCAAATAGAAACAAGGGACTGACTTGTGAAAATCAAGCAGTAAGTTTTACTTTATGACAGCTTACTTCGCCGATTCTCTAAGGACGAGAATTTATGAACTTTCTCAACAGTACACAGCAGAGACTAATTTCTCACGTGTGCTGTTTGTAGTACTGTTAGCCTCTTGAGAAAGTGACTCCACCCCTGACAATCAATAACTAATAATAATAAACAGGTTCTTGCCGGTGCTTAACTCCTGGCTGGCACAACGGATTTAAGCTTGATACAAAAGAACTGGCCCAAGTACCAGTTAAGGATAATGTAAAGAGTTTGTGCAAACTAGGAGCAGCAACTAAAATAAGCTTAATGTGGATAAATCAAACTCGAGTCTAATTACATTAAGCTCAAAGAAAAGAGCTATAAATCCTATTGATTACAATAAAATAAATTTACGTTATATGAATCTCAAAATGAATTCAAAAGGAGAATTTCGCGGTCACTAGTGGACTCACGAATTCAAATAACAAGAGAATACACTCACGCGCTCATTCAAAAGCTAATTAAACTTAAGCCTAGAAAAATGAACAGAAATACTGGTCAGTGGAGGGGAGCCGAAACGAAAGTCTGGGCGCCTGTGATGAACACCAGTGCTGCTATTCGCTCCAAGCCCGCTTCGCCAATCACCGTCTTGGTGGAGATTCAGGAATTCACTGTACAACAGAGACGCTGCTCTATGCTGGGCACAAAACGATCTTAATCTCACGACGATCCCGAGCTGACTGACTTCAAACTCAGAAGGGAAGTACGAGCTAGCCGTATTCACAGGAACTAGGTGTGGCCTAACTTCAACGGTCAACGGAAAGAAGGTGAACGATATAGGCTCACAATAAATCGCACAGTGAAAACACTAATGTCGTGGATAAGAATGGTCACTTGTGAAAGTGACAATTTTTTTTTTTTTTTTATGCAAGGAAGAAGGAACCAATGCCATGAGCCCGCAATAACAGTTCCCTCCAAGAGAAAAACAAAAAATAATAGAGAGCCAAATTCGAAGTGCATACGAGGACGGTTGAACTGAGTGATGCCCAGCGGGAATTCCACTAGAGTTCGTGGTTTTTTCATTAAAGAACAATGTCACGAATTTATATAAATACTCTCGCGCGAATTCGTGACAAAGGGTGAAAAATGTCAGTCAGTCTTTTCAGTACCTTTTCCCTTCTTTCAGTGCCAAAACGATTTTTTCAACACTTCGGAATAATGTCTTGTATCGAGGGAATTAAGCACAAGTAAGAACCACAATACAGCTGAAAGTAAAAGTGAAAGGAGATTGGGAGCAATAGGAAATGTAACTTGCATTATTCTGGCCATATTCTCCCCAGCCCAAGTACAGTGATTCTCAGACATACGAGTACATCCCTTAGCCGCCTCAACTACAGTTAGGTCCTATTCCTAATGCCAGACGATTTTGCTTCGTTTTAGGGAGGAGTCTTTAAATTTAAGGATTACTGGATGATACAACCTTCCAGTTTGTAAAGTCTCTCTCAGGATATAATAATCTGTACACATCATAGAGCTGAATGGGTTGTCGAAGTCTATTACACCTGAGTACTCTCTTGCGCATCACCTACTGGCATGTCTTGTAAATATCAGTGCACTCTACGTAACCAACAATCAACAGGGTATAGCGTGTCATCTGCCTAACTAATCTGGTAAGTTAGAAAGCCAGGTAACTCAATAAGCCCTACAGTATATCGCCTTAAGGAACACAAGGCGCAATAGATTAACACAGACAGGAAATGCACTGCGATGTGGAGGTTGCTGAGTGTGGTGAATGAGACTCGCTCTCAGCTGAATAAAATTGTTTCATCCAGAACAGAATACCGGAGTCGTACAGAGCATGAGAGGGATATGGGTGACAATATTAACGCGCAGACTTTCAAGACACACTCAGCAAAATGAAATCGTCTTGGATGACTAGGTGGCTCTGTTGGTTTGGTAAGGGACTTGCATTAAGAGGGACGACGTGGAGAGGTGGATTCGAGCCCCGCTGATTACCACTGAGTGTTGTTGGTTCACGCTTACTGGCTAACAGTCAGACCTTCACCATACTACACTACCAACAAATTCCACTTCACCTTCTGTGCTTTGTGTCTGTACTACCCTCTTCTTCACCTGTTATCACTGTCCACTACCACTATCTTCTGTTTCACCATCTGTGCTTTGTATCTATCCCACACTACTGCTAATCCCCTTATGACCTATGGTCGTCAGAGTGAGGAGGATGTAGGGAGACACTGAAATTATATCAAACTGCACTCTAAGTAGTATTTGGACAGGTACCGGTACAAATTCTTCACGTCCTCAGTTCCCTGTTACTAATACTACATATTCATCTTCCCCGTCATTGATTTGTTATTTTGGTCCTCGCCTCTACAGGGGACGTGGCCTCACAAAAGGAAGGTAGTGCTTGTGTGGCGGCAGGGAGAGACAGAGAAAGAAACGGAATAGACAGCGGGGTCCACAGGATGTCACATCTAGCGCGGCCCGTTAGCAAGTGCAGGTCCCTAAATCATACACCGCCACCCCCTCCCACACCACACACTGGGCTGGGGTTGGACCTCAATGCACGCATGCCCACTCCACTTAATAAGGTAACCACAGTCATCCCTCTTCGACTTCTTTTTCAGACGTCTGCTTATTACTAGGTTCAGTACGGTTACTATTTCTCCCACCATCTAGCGATTTAATTTTTCCCATCACCCTGCTATTCTATTTTTCCTATCATCTAGCGATTTTATTTTTCATACCACCTAGCGGTTTTCTTTTTCTTAGCCAGGCAATTAGAATTTAGCTTTGGAAACAACTCTTGTAATGAAGGTATTAAGGCAGCCACAACCTACCAGACCTCAGTGAGACCTCTGTGTAGGAATCCTGTAGCGTGGGAATACATTGGTTTCTGACACCCTTCTCTGTTCAATAATTCTGTCCAATTGAAAGGTCTGGTAAACTACATCTTGCTTGGATTCGTTCTTTTGACCCTTAGTATTAGTGTATTGGACAAACCACTACCATCTTGTGCCGAGACAGTAGCGAAAAAAAAAATAATAATAATCAAATACGATAATGCATCAGGGATATATCGTATGTCCAGGCATCTCTAAATGAACGGATCTTGAATTTGACTTTTTGTTGTATTGATTTTTTTTTCTCTCTTTCTTAGAAAGAAAGGTTTGCGGGCTTAGCCTTTGATTCCTTCTTCCGTGCATTAAAAAAAAAGTGTCGGTGACCTCACAGTGGAAAAAGTGAAACCATATGAGAAATGAATCCAGTTTGAGAGTAGCTAAGCATTGATAATTTTCAGTAATTTCAAAATAAAACGAGATATTTCTTGATTTCTTGATAAGGTGTTCTCTCAAAATTCCCTCGTACTTTCAAACATTTTTCTGAAAGGGAATCCTATAATAAGTAACAATGTATACAAGTGTGGTTAAATCTGTAAAAATAATAGCTCAGTGTACCAGCAGTACCGATAACACACACACACACACACACACACACACACACACACACACACACACACACACACACACACACACACACACACACACACACACACACACACACACACACACACTCACGCACACACACACACACACACACACACACACACACACACACACACACACACACACACACACACACACACACACACACACACACACACACACACACACACACACACACACACACACACACACACACACACACACACACACACACACACACACACACACACACACACACACACACACACACACACACACACACACACACACACACACACACACACACACACACACACACACACACACACACACACACACACACACACACACACACACACACACACACACGCAATTTTCCTTTACCTGTGCATCTTACCTTTTTATCTCAGCCCTTCAGATAGTAGAGGACAATATCATCTGGAAAGTATGAGCAAATGGAGATCTTAATAAATTTTTCCTGCCTTTAAACCACCTATTGTGTAAATCATAAACTTTCAGAATTCAATATCTGGGCTTGGTTGGGCAGCTCTCACTCTCACTGAGGCGGAATGGAAGCATCGAAAATTTCCCAACGTCATTTACTGTGTGCTATCGTGGGTCAGTGCCTGCTTCCTCTCCCACATTTTCCATCGAACGAGGAAAAAATTTAAGTCAAGGAATGAGAGTCTCTCTGTCAGTTGGAGTCAGTCAGGCAGAACACACACACTCGCACGCACACACACACTCGCACGCACACACACACTCGCACACACACACACACTCGCGCACACACACTTCCCATTGCAAATATCACTCAAGCAGACTTACAGGCAAATTTGGGAATTATCTGAAAGCAGATCAGGCTTTTTCTTTTTCTTTTCCATCGTTTAGTGGTTTCAAAACGAAGACTTTGGATCTCTGACTGCCATTTAGAAGACGTACTCTACCCCTAATGTTTTTAAATCGAGGTGGATGGTTTTCCATCTAGATGTAGGCGAGCATTAAAGACTGGTGAGTGAATATATGTGTGGCCCATTGCACTGGACGTTTGTTGGTAGATTTTTTTTTCTTCCCTACACCTGTTTCTTAATCCTCTCGATCGCATTCATTAATGGGAAATAGGATGATGTTTCCGGTGATTAGATACAGTAGTTGGTTATTTATATACTGATTGGTAAGTGGATGGATTTGTTGCTCTCTTCATTGGTCGTTGCTGATAATTCCCTTGTCTCAGTGTTTCTTGCTTCTAGTCCTGGATCCGCCCCACCCCATTTATGAATGGGAAATTAGCAAGATGATGGGTACCGCGTGATTATGATTGTGATGATGATGCTAATGTCGTTGATAGAAATGGTGATGGAGACGAAGATAATGTAGTTGATGATGATGATGATGATGATGGTCATGATAAATGATGATGAAAATGACAGATGATGATGGTGATAAGTGATGATGATGGTGATGACAAATTCCTCAACCAGTTCCATTCTTTAAGTTCCTGTATTTGAACACAAGAAACTGGGAACCATATCCAGACACCATTATCTTCTGGCACTTGTAATTTTAAAAGCAATTTGTCTCCCTGCAAGTTTTAATATTTCTTTAATGTGTTCGACTTTTGGGCAAAGGCTTCAGGGCCTATTTCTCGGGGGTATTAGACCATCGCAAGGACCAGTAGTCCTCCTACACCTCCACATGCCACCATTTCGGCGCTTACACCCACCGTCCGTATTGAATATATGCTAGGGCTGTCTCTTACAGGACTGGTGTACTGTATTTGCGGGAGTATATTTACTGCGAGGAAGGCTTTATTAGTTTACCCTTAGTATCTCCAGAAGAGTTATTATTATTATTATTATTATTATTATCATTATTATTATTTTTGCTAAGGAAAGGCTTTTCGATCTGAGGGGTTAGATACTGCCTTCATTTTTTTTTTAATAGACCTTCCTAAGTTTAAAATAAAAATCGTCTAGCAAGAGAACCGGTAGGAATAAACTGTTATCAGCCTGGTCGTAGTGAAATTTAATTTTCATTTTGAGTGGAGAAAAAATAAGGGGAGAGCTTCCAGTCGGTCGCATACTTGGTCTGCAACCGACAGATCTCGGGTTCGTATCATGAGCTAGATTCCACATATCCAAAGCCATTACCTAGAACGGAAAATATGTACCCAGATGGAAGGCGAATATTGCGTGTCGTATTTTTGGGCAGTTTGTGGGTGCTTGTCTTGTTATGGTGCGAAGCGTTTTTTTAATTTTTAATAACGTTCTGAGGTGGCAGGAATAAGACAAACGTTTCCATCGTATTGAAGAGTTAGTCCAGCAGAGAATATTATTATTTACTCGTGCCCTCTCTATTAAAGGAGTTAGTAATATATAGTATCAGTAAGAGGAACAGTAAATAGTACAGTGCAGTCAAGACAGGTAAAATATTTCCTCGGAGAAGATTGAACTTAAGGTAAGAGATAAAACACTGGATTTTCCCCACTCGATCTCAAAACACAGCAGGTGTAAAAAGAGGAGGTTGAGTGATCGAGTGGAGTGAATGTGCGTGCATGCATGGGCGAACTTGAGGGTGTGAGAGTACCTGAGTTCGTGAGTCAGTGAGTTTGTGTGAGAGAGTGATGGAGAGATCAGGCTAACGAGGCAGAGGGAGTGAGTGCGTGAGTGGCTGAGTGAGAAGCCTTCACTTCCCCTGCTGGTCTTCATGCCTCCCTGCCCCTCTGACGAATCTGCCTCAAGGGAATGGGTGCAGGGAGAGAGTCGGTCTTGCACCAGGGATGTAACTTACAGTCCTTGTATCCTGGTACCAAATTCATGGACAAACTTGTGATACATTGACTCGCATAACTCATATTTGGATTTGCAGGAACGAAAAGGAAACTGTGTATGGGGTAGGGTTGAGTGTGTGTGTGTGTGTGTGTGTGTGTGTGTGTGTGTGTGTGTGTGTGTGTGTGTGTGTGTGTGCTTGTGAGGACTTAATACGGCTCTCTTTGCATGACTCACTGAATGCATAACCAAAATATGTGAGTGTAAGAGCGTGTTTGCCTATCGCCTGTGTGTATGTGTGAGTTAGTGTAATGGTGTTGTGTTTGGAACTTGTACGGAACGAACACAATGGTACACTCACACGCTCTGTATCAATAGCGCTTAATAGTGTACATTAGATTCCAACAGCAAGGAAAATAGACTGACGCTGCCATATCAAAGGCTTCTGCAAACATCAAGTGTATTAACAACTTCAAGACAAACAGCAAACAATAAAGTGATTTATGTTGTTGTGATCTGTATTTATACTCGTAACTCAGTCACACACACACACACACACACACACACACACACACACACACACACACACACATATTCCTTGATATTCCCATGCACACTCAAAATCATTCATTGACTCATACTCACTGAAACACAGTCATATTTACTCCCACACACACACGCACATTCACATCTACACACTCACTCACCCACTCACACTCACACACTTATTTTCTCACCCTCACTCTCAAACTCACTTCGACTCACCAGCTGGCACTTGCACTCGCTCTCATTTACACATGCTGAACCCCCCTCTCTCTCTCTCTCTCTCTCTCTCTCTCTCTCTCACCATGGTAAAATTCCCACAGGTCGGAGCACGATAGAAGGTCCTTAAGGTAAAAAGTCTCATTTATTTTACCTTTATTTTCATCGAAGTGGAGTGAAGAGGAAAAGCACTTACCGGCCATTTCTTCTTCTCCTCCTCCTCCTCCTCCTCCTCCTCCTCCTCCTCCTCCTTCTCCTCCTCCTCCTGCTCTTCTTCTTCTTCTTTGCCATCCTCTCTTTCTTTCCTTTTTTTTATAGTGCAGTGGTTAGCACATCCTGCATGCAACTTGAAGA
Organism: Coenobita brevimanus; assembly: GCF_032717465.1. NCBI lineage: Eukaryota > Metazoa > Arthropoda > Malacostraca > Decapoda > Coenobitidae > Coenobita > Coenobita brevimanus. Next base: position 21,815 of record NW_027643447.1, read on the forward strand.
GCCGGGTTTCAGTTGGGATTTTTATTGCAAGGGAATTATTTGGGTTAGAGAGAGAGAGAGAGAGAGAGAGAGAGAGGAGGCCATAATGACGCTGGTGCAGATGATTAATTTAAAGCTAAATCCTCGCTATCCTTTTCTTGTTCTATTTATCGGTTTGTTTATCTGTTGCCTGTCACCTCATTCTGTAGGGATGATCTTACAAGGAAGCATATTCAGGCTTTTCTGTATCTACTCAGTAACGACCCCCTCTCTGCTTATGACACACTATCCACTCTTAATTTCACACTTTCTCACCCTTACACACTCTCACCCTTACACAATCTCACCCTTGCACACACTGTCACCTCTCTCATCCTTAAACACAATCTTACACACATTCTTATCCATACACACACATTCACCCTTACACACTATCTCCCTCCTAATTAAACACTCTCTCATCCAACACACACACACACACACACACACACACACACACATGCTTACACTATCACCCTTACACACACACTCTCTTACACACACTCACCATTACACACACCACATACACACGCTCATTCTTACCTACATACACTTTCACCCTGTGTCTCCATCTCATTTTTTTTTGTGATTCCGCAGCTAGAACTCCGCATTCTTTATTTTTACGTGCCTATTATAATGGTATTTTCTGCCGTCTTTCCTTGTTCCTTGATCCCCTTAAGTAAGAGGAAGTTATTTTATTATTTATTTTTGTTACTGCAGAGCTATCTTTTTTGTCTGCAAATCTCAGTTGTTCTTCGTGTTTCCCCTGTCTTCCTCTCCCAGTCTCCTTTTATAATCTTATCCTAATCAGTTTTTTATCATAATCCTAATCCTGCTGC
>NW_027643448.1:0-4995 GCF_032717465.1 Coenobita brevimanus
CTCGTAGGGAAAAAGTAAGTCCATAAGGCAACAGATAATAATTCACATGGGAGAACATACAGTACAGTAGGTTTATGGTTGGAGATGCTCCATGTAGAAAATTGGGTCCCTGAGGTACTGGGCAGAAACAGGAAAACAGGTCCAGTGGGTTACAAAATGTCAAGGGAGGATAAGATCTGTGTAAAAAAATAGGTTCGTGTGGGGAACAGCTGTCTTCCCTTCACAAGAAACTACTGTAAGTTCGTGAGCGAACTGGTCTACAGATGACGAAGTGGCCTTGTATTCCAGGATAGTGGGTGAATAACTCGCCTTCGTTACAGAGATGAGCACCGCACCTAAGTATCTAACGGCCTCTGCTCCACCTTTACCTTTTACAAGGCATTATCAGCAAAGTCGATACCATTCATTAGTGAAAAAGGAAATGGTGCGTGTTTCTAACCTCTTCTTTACCAGATTATCCCAACAAAGCTGACTAAAACCGTCTGGGAATAACAAGAAAGATTTTAAGTCTCTTTGTATCGAACAAGGAAAAAATATGGGCTTTATATTTCCCTCATAAAACCTTCAGAAATAAAGAACAACCAAAACAAGCATACAACATTCTCACCACGAAGCCTATATAAATCAGAGAGAATGGTAATCATATACAAGTACTACACTGCCAGACAATTGTTATATTAAAGAAAGTCCTTTGAGATGTACACGAACATAGAGGACTATACTTTACATACAAAAGCTGATCAAAATCGTCGTCCGATAGCAGGAGTATATGACATGTTATTTTTCTGAAAAGGATAACAACCTCCTTAGTACGGAAATCTTATATAGTTTTATTGGTGTGTTTACAGCAAGAATAAAAGCGTAAATGACATGCTCAGGCTAAACGAGTTAAAAAGATACAAAAATGAATGGGAAAAAAAAATCTTCCTTCTGATTCAGACATGTCAACAAAGGCACCGATGTAAAGAGGTAATTATAAGAGCGAAGGATAGACCCGTGTGCACGGGACTTTGGCGAAAGCTTTGCCATTGCACTTGACATCTCAAAGGCTTTCGATCGAGTCTGGCATAAATTTACTTTAATTTCCAAACTGCCCTCCTAAGGTTTCTATCCTTCTATCTATGCCTTCATCGCTAGCTTCCTTTCTGGTCGTTCTATAGCTGCTGTTGTAGACGGCCATCGTTCTTCTCCTAGATCTATCAACAGTGGTGTTCCTCAGGGCTCTGTCCTATCACCAACTCTCTTCCTTTTATTCATCAATGATCTTCTAAGCTGCACATCTAACCCTATCCACTCATACGCTGATGACTCCACCCTTCACCTTTCCATTCGGTTCCCGCAACGCCCATCTCACCAGTTACTTCAACAAGCAAGGGATGAGGCTATGGCACACCTAATGTCTGACTTGGCTCGTATCTCTGACTGGGGTAAAAATAATATGGTTGTTTTTAATGCATCTTAGACTCAGTTCTTACACCTATCAACCCGACAAAATCTTCCACAGGTATACCCACTAATGTTTAATAATATTCAGCTTAATCCTGCATCATCCTTGAACATGCTTGGGGTTTCATTTACTGGGGACTTATCTTGGAAAGATCATATTACATCTCTTGTAAAATCTGCTTCCAAGAGATTGGGTGTGCTAAGCCGACTCCGCTCTTTCTTTACCCCTGTACAATTGTTGACTCTACACAGGGGTTTTATCCGCCCCTGTGTGGAGTACAACTCTCATGTGTGGGGAGGCTCCCCACATACAGCTCTTCTCAATAGGGTGGAGTCAAAGGCTTTTCGTCTCATTAACTCTCCTCCTCTTACTGACTCCCTTCAACCTCTGTCTCTTCGCCGCACTGTTGCATCTTTATCTCTTTTCTATCGCTACTTTAATGGTCACTGCTCCTCTGAACTGCCTGCTTGCATTCCTCCACCTTTACGACGGGCGCATAGCACCCGTCTGGCAGCAAACTCTCATCCCTTTTCTGTCTAAGTCTCTAATGCAAGAGTTAACCGTTACTCCCAGTCTTTCATTTATGCAACAGGAACTGTCTCCCTCTGTCTGTATTTCCTGCTGGCTATGATCTCCAGTCTTTCAAACGCAGTGTGTCCAGGCATCTCAAAATGATCGGATCTTGAATTTGGCTCTCTATTGTATTTTGTTTTTCTCTTGGAGGGAAGTGTTACTGCGGGCTCATGGCCTTTGGTTCCTTCTTCCTCGCATAAAAAAAGAAAAAATCAGATACCAACAGTAAAGTGTGTTGGTGTATCCCCGACACGCACTCACGCACTCACGCACGCAGAACACACACACACACACACACACACACACACACACGGGCAATTAGGAAAACAATACAGCCACGTATACCCTCATGCTAAAACACACGGCAACAAACACTCAGACAAGCAGGCGTGTAGTAAAATCAAGCCAGTGAAAGCCAGTACAGTAGGTCGGTCGGTGCTGATGGTGGTGGAGGGACGAGATGCAACAGCAGCAGCAGCCTCATCCTTTTTTTTTTTCCTTATTGCTCTTGTCATTTTTCTTTCGTACTGCTGATCCTGAATGGGTTTTTCTGGAATCATCAGTCCCATCCTCGTTACCATAGATTTTACTTCTTTGTTCTTTGCGTTTCCAGGACTGAGAATCACGCACCTACATGAATTTAGTTCCTCCTCTTAACTTTGATATATTTTTGCAGGAACAATGAAAAACATAGCAGGGTTCCAAACTTTCTATTATTGTCTTCTCTCCAAAAACAAATCACAGGTACGACAGGGGGTGGATCGTAAGTTGGTTTATGAACTCTAACCCTACTGTTTTCTTCTTTTACTTCAGATTTCCCTTCTTCCTGTTTTTTCTGTGATCGTCAGCTTCTCGTGCTTTTTGGTTATATTATTTCCCCTCGCTCGCTTCTCCAGCTCTCATTCCTCCACTCTCAGCTGTAACCCACTCACCGTTGTTACCTCTTCCCATTGTTTTTTTTCCAGACTCCACCTCGTCCCACTCTTCAGGCTCTCTCAGTGCACACGTGGAGGCGACACAATTAACAATATTTATAGTGTAATGACGCTGCTTCGCGACGCCCACCCATCCCCTAAATCTTAATCGGCCAAGACGAAACAATGGGCAGTATTCATAAGCTTTTCTGAGTGTGAGTTGTCTAAAATTGTTAGTTAATGTGTTCACTCACACAGCTGCCGCACACTTCATAACCAAACCAGAGTGAATGATGAGAAATATATAAAAGCTGAACTATTCATAACAGAAAAGATCTTACATGAATACTAGTCCACGGTTGCTGCCTCCTCCCTCATAAACTCAGTCTGGGGGTCAAGAAAACACATGACCTTCCCAGACCTCGACTTTGCCTTCCCGTCCATCACACACCAGCATGGACACATTTTTTTTTTTTTTTATTGGCCCCTCTCTCTCCTCAATAACTCTTGCCTCCAAAGAGAGAAGAACCAGACGTGATAAACTATGACTCAGTGGGGCTGAGTCCTGGTGGCTACCCTTTGACCAGAACCAAGGTGGCCCAGAACAGGCTGACTATGGCCAGCGTCCACCACGACCGTGGCCACAACAATGACAAAGACAGTGATGCTGGTGGAGGACCAGTTATAGCCAGTAATAACCTGTCCCCATGCTGGCGAAGTGTGCTTGGGAAAGGGGTGCCCGCAGCATGAACGAAGCATGTGAAAGTGGATGTGTTGTATTAGCAGTGTTTATGTGTGTCAGTGTAAATATGACACCAGTAACCCCAACTGGATGCAAATATTAAAACGCAATCACATGAAAAGACATACCAAAACTCATATCAAATATCCGCCACTCCGCGCGCTCAAACCCTAGACTCGTAGGACCCGCATCACGAGATGGGTACGCCATCAATGAAGCCATCGCAGCTCACTCTCTGTATCATGCACTGCTCAACTGGAAGAATTATGTCCGGCTGCTTTGTGAGAAGGTATAACAGTTTTGGCCAGACCTGGACCCTCTTCAGATATTTAAATACAAGAGTTTCCATATGTTGGTATGGTTCTTCCCTGTGAAAAAATCACGGCACTGTGTAATCTTGACAGTTGGTCAGTCCGTTCCCAGAAATCCAACATTTTTTTACAAGCCGCACAGGTTTAAAAACACACTTGGGCATTGATACCCACAGTCAGTACTGAATGCATGTTAGGTCTGTGTAATGATACAATTAATGATTTATCAAGAATTACAACGCAAGCTTTTTTTTTTTTTCTTTAAGAAGTGGATGGAGAGATCTTGTGATTATTTTCTTAAATCTTGTTATAAATACAGTGTCTGAGAGAGTCCAAAGATTCTGGTATTCTGTAAGCTCTGGCAACACATACAAATATATGCAAGCCAGGAGTAGAGGGTTAGTGGGTTATATGTATTCTTATCACGATCACTGGTACACACAGGTGAAGGGAACGAAGGATGGCATATGAAGTAATTGCAAAGGTAGATCTAAACCCATGAAAGGTGTCGTTTATGTCGATGGATGAACAGTGAAGGAAAAACCCCTGCCAGTGTGACTAAGATCGTGGGTAATACTCGGGTCTGATGTGCATTATGTCTGGTGTTGCCTCCAAGCCTGTGAATGCCACCATATTGCTGGAGTGACCTGAGTAAAGAGATGTAGCGACCCTTGCAGTCCTGACGTAAGCCTGGTCTCCTTACATGGCAAACAGCTCTGATGGACTTTTCAAAGCCCGCCAACTACCCGCGGATTTCAGTCATCCTCTGGAAAAGCTTTCACTGGCGCCGGCCGACCCTTGCCTCGCTGGCAGGTCACTAAACTGGGATGAATGAACACCATCCCGCTGCCACTCGACACGACCAAGAGTAGTGTGCACTGAGGATTGTAAGAATCTTAGATCAAACAACTGTGTCAAAGGATTGTTGAAATAAAGAAAATACAGTATAGCCGAAATTTTAATTGCGCTAAACAGTCAAATGTCAAGGTCACTAAACAGTGTCTCGGA
>NW_027643449.1:0-18872 GCF_032717465.1 Coenobita brevimanus
GTGTGTCTGTATCAACCTCGTTAGTTTTCCTCCACGACGCAGTCTTACCTTTCCTGCAATTCAAGTTGGAGTCGTTTTCGCAATCTTCCGCCGTCGTAATTAGTTTTTCCTCACGTTTCCTGGGTCCCTGATTTTCACTCCATGTTCCTCCAAATATTTTTTACTTTGACAACTTTAGATTGGTTTGACCTTCCTACTGATAACATTTTTAGAGCTTTCATAAACTTCTACTTTTTGGCAGTACACGCTAATTTGTGAATTCCTGACTCTTACATCTATTGAGACAAATTCGTCGGTGCATACATCTATCTAATGCCTGACACATCATCGTGTGAGGGTGGCCTAATCAAAAGGACCTACATGTGTTTCAGGCATCACTTACTAACGACCGCTTTTCCCACGACCCCACCGTCACCCTCCCTTAAATAATCTTGCGCTACATCTCTCTAACTTTTCCTGACTCTCTCTTCCAACCATTCCTCGTTGAACAGAAAATGTTTGGAACATCAATACACATTTGATGAATGTTCATCGGAATGTTATTTTTAAGTATTTCTTTGTCTTGCAAACTTTAGTAAAAAAAGAAAGTAGACAGGTGAAATATAATGATAATTTGATGAGAAAAACAATGGGCTCAGACCAATACCCCTCGCTGGAATATGGCCTAAATCACAATTATTTTAAAATTTTGCTCATGGCATTAGATGTAAGATTACGACGGGTGTCTCAACAAATGTATCCCATCAATTTGTAAGGGGTGCTATGGTTTTGCTGGCATCCCTGCTGGCACTACCTAATCTCACTGGCACATATCAGCCTGCATTATATCTCAGTAACAGGGCTGCCTCTGCCTCTGCAATTTTGCACAAAGCCTGTTATTTATATCTCAGTAACAAGGGCTGCCTCTGCCTCTGCAATTTTGCACAATCAATTGTGCCTACGGTCGAGGTGATGCCAACTATCAGATTTTCAAGATTCTAGGGATCTCCCACTCTTCCCCTCCGGCCCCCTCAGTTAATATCCACAACTTATGGTAGAGTTATCTCAATGTAACCAGGCCACCTTTTACATTTGCCACCTTGCACATACAGTATGCCTTTGATGAAGAAACCTATTGCTTTCAAGATTCTATGTCCCTCCTATCTAGACGCCATGGCGCAGCTCAGTGTGTGGATGCTGCATCTCTAAATCCAAGGCACCTTTTATGCATCTTTACACACACAACAGGCCTATGGTAAAGGTATTCCGTCTTTCGACCCCCTGAATCATATTCTGATAATGCCATTTCTTAGTAATCGGCAACCTATGTTTAAACAACTTTACATTCAAAGAATGTCTATGGTAATGGCCACACCTATTAACTTTCAAGGTTCAGTGTGTGTTATGCTAGCCAAGTAAATGGCTACCTGGGATATACTGGTATTAGAGAGGCAGTGAAAGGACTGAGTATTTTCTTGGCGACTGTACCTGCACTGTTGTTTTTTCTTTTCCAGCCTGGTTATTGCTACCTCGGTCTACTTTTCAGTCACGTAATTGGAAGGTGGGCGTACAAAAACTCCAAAAAGGAAGAGAAAAGTGCGTGGGAACTGGCACAGGCGTTTGAGTGCTGAATAAGGTAAGTAAAATGTTGACAAAACTACTCACACCCCACACTCCCTATCACTCACACCCACACAAAGAAAGACAAGTTTGGATTCTTCACGTGTGTTTTTTTTTATATCTCTTTATGAATGACGGTAATGACATCAATTCAATTAGAAGATATATATACGTACAACCCCTGACGCAATTTAGGCGTCTGGCTATAGATAGATGGAGATTAACGTACCACATTTATCTGAACAGTCTTTCATCGTCTCTCTCAAGCTGTCTGATGAAGGAAATGACCGGTAATCTGGTCTTTCATTTGGGAGGCAGTCAAAACTGGAACTGTCTTCTTTAGCGTATTTTTCTCATTGCCTATGATCCCGTGTCCTTGCGAAATAACCCATTGATTTTGATTTCCTTTATTTAACTGTCTCTAAAGCAAGCAGTATTGCAGGTTCTGAGTCTTAGGTTCTTTTTTTTTTTTTTTTTTTTTTGATAACAGAAACAATCGAGGTGCGCTGGAGAGAACTAAGGAAAAAGACTTCCCAAACTGACGAGAACACAGGCCAAGTGTTGACCAAACCACTGCCACCCACACTCACACCACTATAACAAAAGGCTGACACAAGCAGCTCGGGTCTTCAGCCACCCTCACCACCACTCTGTAAACACCCAAGTTTTGGTAACAGTTTCACTCTGTTGATTTTTTCCTCCTTTCTGGCCAGTTACTTTGGTGAAGAGTTTGAGGAAGCGTCTTGATCAAGAAGGGTTTTCTTGGAATGTTACATTTGAAAATACTTTGCCTCTCACCCGATTTTTTTTTTATGCGAGTATTATCATTATTATTTCGACAGAAAGAATGTACAGTAGTAATCAACTGAAGGAAAACTTTTCAAATTTGATGGACAAAATATATTTCAAAGATAGCTTTTCCCCATGTTGTTAGTACCCCATTATTATGCATAATGGAAAACACCGAAATTCATCCCTATAACATGCTTATATAATAAGGCACATTCCATTATGATGGAAAGTTAATAGAGCGCCACTGAATGCCTAAGCATAATTTACAAGATAACATGCCTGATGGCGATTATAAATTGTGTGAATGAAACAGCAGGCATAACACTAACAGCTTTATGAAGCAGACGTCATTGTGTCTGAAAAGTAATTAGTTAGCGGGGCTTCTGTGAACCGTCTTTACTTTCTAAGATGGTAATACTGTCTCGTGGTAGCAAAAACTAAGGGAATCAAACGAGAGCCACATTCCACCGAGATGATAAGGTGTTAAGATGTCTCTGAGTGCCTTACAGAAAATCGGATGACAGTTGGCCTGATATATTATCACCTTAATCATCTGTTTACGACGTCAGATTTGACATATCGTTCTTACTGTTACTAGATTATTACATAATATCTGGCTTAGGAGAGAACACTTAACTGAAGTCTCATCCTAGTTGAGTAAAATCGTCTGACGGCAGTGAAAGTTAAACAGAATGGGTGTGTTACCTTACCAAAGTAGTTGTAGTGACGGCAACATTCCATGTCCATATGTAATTAGTAGGCAGGGCACCTTATAAAGTCCACAATTATAGGTCACTCCAAAGATGATTAAAACGTCATGCACTCTATGATATGAATGAAACAGCTGGTTGATTAGCAAGAACAGAGTAAACAGGGATTTCTGCCAGAGCCACAGTCCACTGGGATAATATGTTAACAGAGCAACTTAGCATGCCGAGGCCTAATTCAGATGATGACAGAAGGCCTGATACCTGTTATAACCTCAATAACATCATCTGTACAACCAGCCATGTGGCGGCTTTCATTTTTATACAATTATTCTGCCTACGTTTTCTTGCAGCACCACCGTGTTCAGTACTCCAGAGGGCTTCCTTCACCCCAATGCCTCACACACCAGACGGCTTCCTTCACCCCAGTGCCCCACACACCAGAGGGCTTCCTTTACCCCAATGCCCCACACACCAGAGGGCTTCCTTCACCCCAATGCCCCACACACCAGAGGGCTTCCTTCACCCCAATGCCCCACACACCAGAGGGCTTCCTTCACCTCAATGTCTCAGACACCAGAGGGCTTCCCTTCACCCCAATGCCCCCACACACCAGAGCGCTTCCTTCACCCCAATGCCTCACACACCAGTGGGCTTCCTTCACCCCAATGCCCCACACACCAGAGGGCCTCCCTTCACCCCAATGCCCCACACACCAGAGGGCTTCCTTCACCCCAATGCCCCACACACCAGTGGGCTTCCTTCACCCCAATGCCCCCCACACCAGTGGGCTTCCTTCACCTCAATGTCACACACCAATATTTTACCATCCCACTCCTCAGTCACTGTCTGTTTCATTCACTTACATAAGCCTACCTGTTTATATTCAGCTTACTTTGCTTCGTCGTTTATTCAGATCGCCTCTGTTGATGCTTTTCTCAATGTTTTCTTTATTTTTTGTTGTTACTTTGCTTTTCCCGTCGCACTTTCTTGCAGAAACACCGTGTTGAATTAATGCACAGAGCCTGACTTCATTTTATTGACCCATACACCACCTGACAACAGCACAAACGACACACACACACACACACACCGCTCGCTGGCGCAGTGGTAACGTTCTCGCTTGCCATCTGGTAGACGGGAGTTCGCGCCTCGCTCAGGCTGCGAAAAGTTTCACTGACGAAGTGGGTGGTTACTGTCCCCCTTGAGCAAGGGGACGGGTGTGTGGGTGTGTGAAGGTCACAGCCTTGCCCTTAGATCGGACTATATGAGCTCTCAGCTCCCTTCCGGGAGGGTAAAAGCTGACGATCACGACCATTAAGTGATCCTGACCGACCCGGTGAATTACACACACACACACACACACACACATTCATATAAGCTACCACTAAAGGATGACATTCAGACTGGTGGCCTAAGGGTTAACACAGCATCCAGTAACTCTGTACTGATGACAGGTTTTTACTACTCTATTCATACCATCGCCAGACGGTTTTATTCAACTTAGATTTGGCTTCTATTCTGCTAAAGGATAAAACAGTCTCCGGTAACTCCCTAACAGCGACATAAAGATTATTTTTATTCTTTCTCCCTTCAAGTGATTACATTCAGCGTACGAGTGGCCATTCGTCGTGTATGGCTAAAAAGCATCCGTTAACTCTCTAGCGACCAGAGAAAATTGCTTTATTTTATTCAGGCTCTCGTAAGACTATTGCAATTATCTTAGGAGTGGACTCTCGTAGGATCTGGGGCAACCACTGAACTGTAAATGCAACAATGTATAAAACATGAAATAAACCCTAAAATGTAAACAGATACGGAAAATTGGTAAGTGTTCTACTCGTATGTTCCTGCGATTACTCACTTGGCAGATAAATTAATTACTGTTGTCTGTGTACAGTCATAAGGAAAACTATCGTTACCCTTCAGAGCTGTGCACGACGAAGCGTTGTGGAAAAGACGGGACAGGAAAGGTTGTACCTCAAACCCGTCAGTGTAGGTTATGTGAGACACAGATATTAGAATTTGTGCTAGAGGTAATAAAGCGAATTAGATCGTTTGGCCTCTGTGCGTAGAGACAATACGTTTTATTACCCGGCACTGAATTCTTTATAAAATATAACAGAATGGTGTATATTCGGCAACACACATGAAGACGGGCAACGAATATGTGCACCCATGCCAGACGTATGATAGTAATTCAGCCGATACAAGCCAAGTAATAATGATATGTATTGCTTGCTACCTATAATAAATGTTGATTAGAAGGAAAATAATAATACGTGTTCAGTCTCATTGCTTTACCATAATGCATAACGTGGATATACCACACTCCACCCATATTAAATCTGAGGCATCCATCTGAAGCAAACAATTGAACTCGTGCACCCGTGCTACTCTATCATAAAAAAAAAAAAAAACAGTCGATGCTTATAGATTTAGTATCCTTCAAAATAACTTGTTTTGTGTTGAATAGTCTATCTATCTATCTATATACCTAGGCTGCTTCCCCCAAGGAAAGGGAGGTAGCCGAGACAGGACGACACACTCCCCATTTACTCATCCATTCAAACATATTCATTCGCATCTTAGCCCCAAAGGGGAGAACGGACAGATCCTCACCGCACCACACCGCACAAGGGTCAACTGCACAATGCAATCAGTGACATCCGCAGCAGGGCCCGACAGCAGAGCTGGTTTACCCCTGCCACATCATAACAGACCCATCCCCTTACCTGCACCTGACCTGACTAGCTGATCACATCAAATGCGGAAGAATATCCCCTCAGGGCTGCGTCATGACTTATTCACAATTTCTCTCCATTTATTTCTGTCACGCACAGCCACTCTTTCTTGCTAAACAGATATCCTCTCGCATCCAGCGCTCTCTTCACACTGTCCATCCATCCAGTTCGTGGTCTTCCTCTCAGCCTTACACCACTCACATCAGATTTAGTTATCTTTTTCATTAATCGCTCACTATCCATTCTCTCCATATGCCCAAACCATCGCAACACCCTCTGCTCAACTGTACCAGCCATCTCCCGAGCAACTCCAGTTCTCCTTTGCACTTCATCATTTCGCACTCGATCCATATGAGTCACTCCACACATACTCCTCAGACACCTCATCTCCATTACATTCAAACTTTTCCTCTCTGCTACACCCATATTCCATGTTTCAGCCCCATATAACGCAGTCGGTACCACAACACCCTCATACAGCCTTCTCTTTACATCCATTCTAAGCAAACGACATCTAAACACTTTTTTCATTCCTCCCAGCACCTTTCCTACTTCATTTATTCTAAACTTCACTTCTGCATCTATTCTTCCATCCACAGCAACATGTGACCCTAGATATTTAAAACACTCTACCTCCTCAAGCAACTCGCCATTCAAAACTATATTCATCCCCCTACCATCTACCAACCTCGTACACTTCATCACTTTACTCTTATTCTCATTTACTTTCAATTTTCTCCTTTCACACACCCTTCCAAACTCCTCTACCAACTGTCTCAATCTCTCCCTCTGAATCAGCCACCAGTGCAGTATCATCTGCAAACAGCAGCTGCTTCAGATTCCACTCTCCACCATCAACATTCACCAGACTCAGACCTCCACCTAAAACTCTTGCATTCACCTCCCTTACAACATCTATCTATCTATCTATTGCCAGACGCCTCAATCCTGCTAGGAGTGGCCATAAACAACTCGCCTCCATGTCGCCCTGTCCCCCGCCATTTCACTGCCCTGCTCACAGCTCACATCCCCTCTCTCATATACCTCTCCACCCCATCCCTCCATCTCATCCTCGGTCTCCCCTCCCTCTTCCACCCTCCACCTCACTCACATACACTCTCTTCGTCAATCTTTCACCCTCCATCCTCTCCACATGGCCAAACCACCTCAGTGTGTTCCTCACAACGCTTCCTATCACATCCACATCCACACCACAACGCTCCTTTATATCCTCATTCGTCAGCCTGTCTCTCCACGTGACTCCACAGGCTCCTCTTAAATAACTCATTTCCACTGCTCTCACTCTTGACTTGTGTCCTTCCAACAATGTCCAAGCTTCACTTCCGTACGTTAGAGTTGGTATCACAATACTGTCATGTAGTAACTTTTTTACTTCCATGCTCACTTCCCTGTTTCTTATCACTGCTTTTAAGTGAAACCAGCAACCTTTCTTCCTGCTGTACCTTCAAGCACTTCACCCTTCAAACCTCCATCCTTACTCATCACACTACCCAAATACTTAAACGTACTCACATTTTCCAATTCCTCACCATCCAACCTTGCTGTACATTCACTGACTTCACCTCTCTCAAAGACCATCACTTTACTCTTCCCTACATTCACCTTTAGGTTCCGTTTCTTACACACTCTCTCAAACTCATCCACCAAGCCTTGCAGCTCCCCTTCGTCTTCACTCAACAACACAGTATCATCTGCAAACAACAGTACAGGGAGTTTCCAAACACTATCCTCTCTCACCAGGGCCACTCCAACATCCACTACCCTACCTTGTACCTCTTTTATTACCCCATCCATGTACAGATTGAACAACCATGGAGACATGACACATCCCTGTTTCAAACCAACTTTCAAAGAGAAAAATTCACTTAGTTCACCATCCACACGCACTGCAGCCTTCGCACCATCGTACATACTCTTCACAGCATTCAACAACTTTCCATCTACTCCATATATTCTTAACACTTTCCACAATCCTTGTCTATCCTTACAACATCATCCATGTAAATATTAAACAACCAAGGCGACATCACACATCCCTGTTGCAGCCCCACTCTCACGGGAAACCAATCACTCACAGCATTTCCCCCTCTTACACACCCTCTGCTATTTACATAAAAACTTTTCACCCCTTTTAGTAACCTACCATCAAGTCCATACAATCTTAAAACAGTCCACAAAGCCTCCCTATCAATTCTATCGTACGCTTTCTCTAAATCCATGAATGCCCAAAACACATCCTTGCCTTTTGCTAAATACTTTTCACACACTTGTCTCACAGCAAACACCTGATCCACGTATCCCCTCCCTCTCCTAAAGCCACACTGCTCATCATCAATCACTCCCTCTGTACCCTCTCTAACTCTCATAATTAACACTCTACCATAAACCTTACCTACAACACTCAACAGACTTATACCCCTAAAGCTAGTACATTCATACTTATCACCCTTGCCTTTATACAACGGGACCACACAAGCACTTGCCCTATCAATTGGCACCATACCTTTCACAAAGCACACATTCAACAATCTTACTAACCAGTCAACAATAGTCACTCCACCACCCTTCAGGCATTCCACAGCACACCCATCCATACCTGCAGCTTTCCCTGTTTTCACCTCCTTTACTGCCTTCTCCACTTTCTCCTTCGTGATCAAAGAATCATTCAACTCTCCCAACACATTTATTCCTTGCACCCTTCCATCCGCCATACAATCTCAGCCAATCTTTCCTCCTCTACATTTAACAATCTTTCAAAAATACTCTGCCCATCTCCTCCTTACTGAATAGTAGGAAAATAATAAACATACCGAGTTTCATTATTATTCCCCTGTGGGATGCTCAGGTAACGCAAACACGTCCTATAAATTTCCCTGCCATATAGCTCATTCTTGCTCATTATTCCAACTCTTGTAATAGGACTGTGATATGGCAACACTAGACAGGGAGGTGTGAACAGCAAGGACCTGCCATACATTGCCCAGCTAACGTTCGTTTTGGATCGAACATTCCTGGGGTGACGATCGTTTTTCTTATGACTGAACTTTGGAGGCTTAAAGTGTTGTCTCAACATCTTTAATAATGAACGGTAACAAGATATTAACGCCAGAATGGGTACTGGTAACGAAAAGTTAAAGTAAGTATGCTGAGCCGTAGCACTTTCTTACAGTGACACTGCTATGAAAAATGAGCTGCAAAATCAAGTTGCAAAATGGAAAAACTCTCCGCCAAAGAAAAGTGAAAGAATCGTTAAAAGAATGGGACAAATGCAACATAAAAGGCACACGTGAATCCGAAGTGCGTTGCCACTCATGTGTGAACTACAATGATTCCGGGTAAGAAAGGAAGTTCTTGTTGAAACGGCCTTCAAAGTTTGATGGCCCCACTCCCTCCTCCTAGTTCACAAGGCTGTTTGGGTTCATATCAGGTCCTGTAGGAGAATCCTCGTGGGTTTAAATGTCTTCCAGCAGTGTGACTAACAAGGAAATCAACACAGTCATCCAGACAACAACATGCAACCGTCGTTGTACAATGAACAGGAAGAATTTATAAGTATTTTAACCAATTTTTACGATAATCAAAACTCCATAACACAAACTATTACATGAAATTATACTGCACGGTTGTTAACTTGAAAGTTTGTTCCATTTTGGTTGTGAAATGTTTAGTATCTGCATGAGTGAAGATGAAAGCACAAACAGAAATATTATACACGGCTTATGTTTAGAAAAGGTTGTAAATACCGGCCACGCACTTACCTGTTCTTGGAGGGAAAAAGAGTATGGAGGCCAAAAACTAAAGGTATCTTAGTTCGCATAGAAATCAGGAAAGCTAAATTTCCTGGCGCGGACCCAGGATACAAGGCGAGGCCTTTCCTAGTGGTAGGTTATGAGGGTCTGGACATGCAAAGGGAACAAAGAGAAACAGCTTTGTAGATAAGAAGTATGAATATGAGCATGAATGATAGAAGAATGACAAGCAGTCCGAGTAAAACACTGGATACAGTACCATTAACAATCTTTGGAAACATTGTTTCAGCTGAGAGACAGCAAGCGATCGTGCAGACTGGGTTATGACGTACAGTAAACCACAACTCACACATAATACTCGTGGGAATGATTGTAAAAGTCTGGTGATAATGATTCTGTGAACATCGCTGATATTGACTCTGTGATGAAAAATTACCGCCCGATGTTCAGTTTAGCGGTGGCCTGTCGTTATTTAAGGGTTAAATTCAGTCTTCGGTAATCCGCTGACGACTGTATATATTTTAAGAACCTTACTCTTGCCCCTGCCAGATAACTGTATTCCGCCTAGTAGTGGTCTGTTGTCGGCTACGGGTTAATTCTGGTATAACTACCGTCAATATTTATTAAGCTTATTCAGTGGTTTCTATACTCAGAGTACGAGATAAAAAAGTTATGTCTAACGCCTTAGCCTGCAATATTGAATTACTTATCGCTTATACAACTGACATGCAGCCAAGATAGTGGTTGATAACTTCTCGTTAGTTTCCTACTTCCATTGTTCTTTCTGAAATCTTGCTCGTACTGACATACTGGACATAATATAATAACAGGTGTTCATCTTCTTAAGACATTACCGAGAACTCGCTGTGCCTGACAATTTGTGCTGACATGCAAGCACTGATAATGTTCTGTTATTATCTCTGTCATTAGGTGAAATTTTCAATACCAGGTCATACTCTTCTAGTTAAGTGGATTTGTATCTTATTTTCAAAGAAATTGTTCAGTAACGTAGTTCTACGCCTGGGAAATAAAAGTTGATTATTCTATGTTTATAATGTTTGGCTAGCAATGCTAAGAAAAGCCTAACATGGTCTGTTATCGTTATGAGTTTCCAAAAATATAGGAAACAATTAAGGGCTTTTTTCCTTTCGCTATCTGCTGTAAATATTCGGCCGTAAGAAATCAGTCGTTTAATTTAGCATAATATTATGTAATCGATCGACTGCACGAGGATCATTACGGCACACAATCAGTTTTTGATATGTTCCAGTCTTACCTGCTGTGTCAGCAAGGACAAGAGGTAATATATACAGTGCACGTCAAACAGTGTGGCCAGCCTGAGAATCAATACGGTTGTTCCAGTTGGCGAAAGGATAAACTAAGATACACAGCCAACTGAGG
Organism: Coenobita brevimanus; assembly: GCF_032717465.1. Classification (NCBI taxonomy): domain Eukaryota; kingdom Metazoa; phylum Arthropoda; class Malacostraca; order Decapoda; family Coenobitidae; genus Coenobita; species Coenobita brevimanus. The sequence goes on from NW_027643449.1 coordinate 11,014, forward strand.
AACAGATAGGGGAAGAAATGAGTGGCTAAACGGTGACTTCCGAGAAGGCAGGGGATGTGTTGGTCAAATTCGCATTAAAATAAGTTTTTTGAAGTGGACAGAAAACTATTTTCGTGTAGTCTATGACATTTATGTAACTGGAGAACACGTGTTACAGCGAAGACTGGAAAGCGTTGTGTAAGGTACTGGATATTAATGAAGCAGAAGAAAATGTAATCAAAGCCGTCTACAGTTTACGTTGGAGCAGAAGCAGGACTGTCACCGTAGCTTTCATTATGCATATGGACGAGGTGCTGTGAAAGACTAGTTTGGGAAGGGAGTGATTCTGAAACAGAAAGGTAATGAGTGAGAACTGTCTGCATTTCTGTATGAGGATGATGCAGTTCTGAGAGGAGGTGGGAGGTGAAAGTTACAGCGTCTTGGAGAAGTTTGTTGAACACTTCATAAGATTAAATTTAGGAGTGAATCCAAAACCAAAGTTACCGTGGTACGAAAGGTGACGCAGGGTCGATTTCTAGCTGTTTTGGGAGATTTCATGGCAGCTCTTTCGGATATTTTTATTCCCTGTTACACCTTAATATCATATTCTATGTTGCTGATGCAAACTATGTCGAAATAAATATAAATATGTTGCAAGAAAATATTAAAAATTAATATGCAAAGTTAATCGTTAAAGAAGAGGTAGTACGAGATCTTCAAGGCTAATGAGATACAGTTCGCAGTGGCTATTGAAAATACTGTATGCGACAGTAAATTGTACAGATATAGAGAAATGTGAGAACTTTCAGGAATACAGGGTGTGTTGTGGATAAAGTTAGGAGCATAGAGGACAAAATAAACGACTGGGTATAACTGGGAAGGGAAGTGGCAGGGGCAATGAGACCAGTTCAGTATTCACAAACGATGGATCAAAGCTCTCCAAAATAACTGGTTTATTTTCTTACGAAATACAAGACCGCAGAATTTTAATACATATCTTGTTCTTCTCACAATAACAAATTTTAGCTGAGAGAGGAAAATTATATTATAATTGCAAATCATAATAGATAGATAGATAAATAGATAGATAGAGAGACAGATAGAAGCAGGAAGTCAAATGATGAGAAGGTGTTGTGTCTGCGAGAATCGAGCAATGCTAAACATGCTTACACTGAGGAAAGCTGACGACAGCGGCTAGTAAGGAGATGATGCAGTTAGCTGTCAGCAGTCCTCTCGTGAGAAAGGTCTGGTTGCCATGAGGAACTACGTGACACATCCTTACTACACCAGATTTTAGGAAAGAGAGTTTAGAAGGAGACAAGCGACCCTAGAGAGAGGTCGAGACGGAGATTAGCCTTAGAACAGGAAGAGAGAGAGAGATAGCGAGACAGGGAGGTAGCTACCCAGGACTTATACTATTATACCTGTTTAATATTTCCAAGACAAATAAAAATAGTCCCATACTATTCTTTACATCTCCCGTCACTACATGACATCTGGTGGGGAAACTACTACAAGATATAAAAGCCGCTCGACCACAAGTCTAAAATATACTTCTCTACAAGTAACTACAAAGTCTTTACGACATTTGGTAGCAGCGAACGTATACGAACCTCGTCTACGAATCAACATTAAATTCCTACAAAATATCAAGATTGACAACAACCAACAATATCAGCTCCTGCCCCCTCCGTCTCCCAGATCATTACGCTGATGCAGAGGTCAAGAGATCACTCGACGCCTTGCACGTAGCTTAACGACAAACCAGCAAATCTGCGGACATCGTCTCCGAATTAAAAGCAAATTTCTACAAAAGCAACCGATACTACAAGATTAGCTTCAGTTCTACATTGAATCCTACAAAATACAGCCTACAGTGCAAATAGTCTACAAGTCTACGACGAATAAGCGAACTACAGCCATCTACAATCAACTACAATTAACAACTCTACGTCGTCTGTATAATCTTCTACACGCACCTACAAGTACCGGCAGTCTTCATCCTACAACGAGTAAATCACAAGAAAAAAGGACCAAGAATACATCAAGAAAGAAAGAAAACATACAAACAAACAAACAAACAAACGAAGAGTGAGAGACGACTCACAACTCATAACCACCAGACCTCACCCTCCTCTCTCTGCTACATCCACCCAACCACCACCGCCTACGCAGGTGTGAAGAGGTCAGGACGACGAAGCAAACACCAAGTCCATATTCACAACTCATCTTACTCACTCGTCTTCACTCAAGTTACTCATCGCTACTCATTCACTCACCACAGCTACCAGTGTGGGAAGTTGAGGTCATCATGCGTGCTTGCTGAACAGACGCCACGTCAGTCAACTCACCACCTGCACCACCACTCACACCATTCCCACCACGGTAAAAATTAGTGAGTTACATAGTTACTTCATTCATACAATACACAGTGATAGACAATAAGCTTCTGCACAAACATATAAAACGTACTGTATAGTTACAACTTAAATACACATACTTACTTCAATTATCTTCATAATTCAATCATTAAATACTTGCACCAACAATAAATATTCTACACTGTCTATATTCATTCATTTATTATAACATTTATTTACTGTCAACGAGTGTTACCATTTATACCTACATAAAATACGTGTTACATACATACAACTATACATTATTATATCTACAAAGTGATAAAGAAAATATACAATCACAGTTACTCAGTGAGCAATTAAAAGAACTGTATTAAACATTTATTAATTAAAGCTACCTAGTGGAAACATATAAATTAAGTTACAAGGTACTCTAGAAAAAAAAAAAGAAAAAAAAAATGGCCAACACAAATGCCGTTAGCAAGAGTGAACATCTTCAACACAATCGTGAAGACAATGATTTCCACACAGTGCTGACACACATATTACCCACGATAGGTACAGGTGAACAACGAATCAGTGTGTATAGTTAATACTGTATATAGTGTATATATTTTTTATATAACATAACAAAATATGGGACTATATAATATCGTTTTCAGTAATATCTGTGCGATATAAACTAAACTTTAAAAAAGTATCTCAAGGAAATTAGTCAGCAATTATGCAACCATGAACAACATGGAAAAAAGCGTACACAAGCAAAGAGAAACAAACTATAGAAAATCAATACATACAAAAAAGAAAGAAAGAAAAGTAAGAAAGAAAAAAAGAGAAATAGAGTAAGATCACATAACAAACAAAATGAAAATAAGTGTAAATGTTACTACATAAGTCAAAATACCACGTAAACTACAAACAAAAAAGCAAATTGTTGTCTCCACATACAAGTGGCACGACACATCACTATCATCGACCGCCATTTATGAGCATATGTTAGGACTGCAGTTATTACAATTATGTTACTCCATATTATAATTATGTAACTACAAACAATATGTACCAATTTATGTGACAGTTGCATTAACAAGATGTAACTTTTATGTAACTTTAACTACAATTATGTAACTACAAACGATAGGTAACAATTATGTAACGACAAACGATTGCATTATGTTACACTAACTACAATTATGTACCTACAAACGATATGTAACAATTATGTAACGACAAACGATTGCATTATGTTACACTTTGCCAATTATGTAACAGTTGCATTAACAAGATGTAACTTTTATGTAACTTTAACAACAATTATGTACCTACAAACGATATGTAACAATTATGTAACGACAAAACAGTTGCATTAACAAGATGTAACTTTTATGTAACTACAATTATAAGGCCAACACAATTATGCATTAACACAATATTTGGTAACAATTCATAAAATGTTACAATTATGTAGTACCACAATGTTAGTACAATATTATAAGTCATACAATTATAGCACAATTCTATATTACCAGTATCATCATACAAGTTAGGTGAAATATTAGACATTACTAAAGTGATAACTCAAATATGTAATGTATAACCTAGCAGTATTACCATTGCACAATTATATGCGTACGTCTGTTGTACATGCACGTCTTACAAAGTGTTATACAACAATCATTGCATTTATTCAAATATGTATACAACTTATTTAAAATGTAGTATTACTGAATAATCACTATTTACTATGAATAATATATGTATACAATATTCATACAATTATGTTACTTTACAATATTATGTATTTCACTTAATTAGCTTATAAGTTCATTATAATGTGTATGTAGTATGTATTAATATATTATAACTATTAAATGTCGATGGTACGCCATTTTCGCGCGGCCGAGCAATGTGGTAGGTCTCCATATTATAATTGCAAATCATAATAGATAGATAGATAAATAGATAGATAGAGAGACAGATAGAAGCAGGAAGTCAAATGATGAGAAGGTGTTGTGTCTGCGAGAATCGAGCAATGCTAAACATGCTTACACTGAGGAAAGCTGACGACAGCGGCCAGTAAGGAGATGATGCAGTTAGCTGTCAGCAGTCCTCTCGTGAACAAAGATCTAGTCCACCCCTGCTATACCAGAATTTAGGAAAGAGAGCTCAGACGGAGATTAGCCACCGAACAGGCTAGACAGAAGGAGACAAGCGACCCTAGAGAGAGGTCGAGACGGAGATTAGCCACCGAACAGGCTAGACAGAAGGAGACAAGCGACCCTAGAGAGAGGTCGAGACGGAGATTAGCCTTAGAACAGGAAGAGAGAGAGAGATAGCGAGACAGGGAGGTAGCTACCCAGGACTTATACTATTATACCTGTTTAATATTTCCAAGACAAATAAAAATAGTCCCATACTATTCTTTACCTCTCCCGTCACTACATGACATCTGGTGGAAACTACTACAAGATATAAAAGCCGCTCGACCACAAGTCTAAAATATACTTCTCTACAAGTAACTACAAAGTCTTATGACACAGGGTGTGTTGTGGATAAAGTTAGGAGCATAGAGGACAAAATAAACGACTGGGTATAACTGGGAAGGGAAGTGGCAGGGGCAATGAGACCAGTTCAGTATTCACAAACGATGGATCAAAGCCTCCAAAATAACTGGTTTATTTTCTTACGAAATACAAGACCGCAGAATTTTAATACATATCTTGTTCTTCTCACAATAACAAATTTTAGCTGAGAGAGGAAAATTATCATAGGTTTATGCTTTATAGGAAGGATAAGGAAAAGGAAATTCTGAACCTTGTCATGGTTCCTGCTCATCTTGCAAATTCAAATCTAATTTATATGAGGGAGTAAATCCTATGTTAGTTTCTGAGTCAGGGGTCCAGAAACAAGGCATGGGAAGATCTGCCTTGTCTTTTTCTTGGTCTTCCTACAAAATAAGACCTTAGATAGTATGGTAGGGGCTGTAGTGAAAGGCTGCAGTAAATGGGTCAGTGGTGGTAGTGGATAAGGTGGTGATAGTGGATGGTGGTAATGGTGGTCGCAGAAAGTGGTAGTACATGGGTCGATGGTGGTCGTAGTCGTGGTCGTGGTGATGGCGATGGTGATAAGTGTGGTGATTGTAGTGGTAGCAGAAGGTGTAAATGATGATGATGATGATGATGATGATGATGATGATGATGAATGACAGTAGTAGTGGATGATGACTGAACATGGGTCATCGATGATCGTGGAAGGTGTGAGAAGTTGTGAATGTTTGTAGTAATGGCAGTGGATGGTGGTACTGGATGATGGTAGTAAATGGGTCAGAAATGGTGGCAATGGTACCAGCGCATGGTGGTGGTAAATGCGTCATCAGTCGGTGGTGGTGGTGGTGGTGGTGGTGGTTGTGGACTGTTTAACGTTTTCAGTTGGATGTCATTTTTAATTTTAGTCTTAGCTTGTTCAAAAGCTTTTTATTCAGCTAAGGGAAAGATTAGGCTGTGAAGGGGATAAAAGAGAGTGTCATTACAAAATTAGTTTATTAAAATTTTCTGTCTCAGTCTCTCATATTCTAGAAATAACAAGAATAAACTGAAAATGATCGTCAAATGGAAGGTGTTTATGGTGGTAGTGGATAATTTTGTGGTGGTGGTGGTGGTTATGGTGGTGGTGGAAGCAGTGGATGGTGGTAGCAGGTGGCTCAAGGGTGGTAGTGGATGAATTAGTGGTGGTAATAAATGGGTTAGTGTTAAAGTAACGAATATATTGGATGAGTGTACTGGTTTTAACACAAACACACAACAATGAAGCTTAGTCGATGCTGGAGGGGCACTAGTAGACGTGATGGGTGCTGGTTAGGTTACCTCAGCAATACCCGTGGAGTGACGAAGGACAGATGGACAAACGAAAGGGATCTGTGAAAACTGTGGAGTGCAGTTGATGTGTGGAAAAAAAAAAAGAGACATTACTGCAAGGTAGTGTGACCCTAAAGAGAGAATGAAACGTTAGGAACTAGCACACTGTCAGAGTTAAATGGATGGAGTAAGATGTAAAACATGAACTAGACAGAGGGATAAGGTAGAATATGATATGAAGAAAAAAGAACTCATTGAGGAAAATCTCAGCAAATCTGATGAGTCATGCCTCGGATACCCATGGATACGCGTAACTGAACTATGAACAAAGACTTGAGTAGGATACAGACAGGACCCATATACATATATGTATATACATATATACATATATCTATATCTATATCTATCTATCTATATATATATATATATATCTATACATTCTATCTCTATCTATCTATCTATCTATATATATATATATATATATATATATGTATATACAGTATATATATATATATATATATATATATATATATATATATATATATATATATATATATATATGATACAGATATACAAAGCACTCTCTTACGGAAAAGTTAGGCTGAATTTTATCAATAAATATGTAAAAATGAGCAGAAGTATGGCAAATGATCACTCCGGTTCTGAATCATACGACAAACTATGGGCTGCATAAAGTAGGTAAACTAGGAGAAGTCGTCCGCCATGAAGGCCGCAACGTGGGATTCGACGCTACTGTTTCAATAGGCTTGGTATGACTAGACTCGCTCGAATTCACTCGACTCCCGCTCTAATCGAATTATTACCTTGGCTTCTACCTATTGTTCATGCAGATTTTTGGTATAACAAGTAAACTTGAATTATTGTTAAAAATGCATTTTTTTTCCCCGAAGGCCTTGTATAACAAACATGTAAACTTGACTAGGTAATGGTGCGACTCGGCGCCGAAGCATCTCAATCTGTAAATGAAACCAACTGTTCACTGCGTAAAGGTGGTACTTACTTATGTAGGCCAGGCACTGCACAACTGCTTACCTGAAACAACGGATACCAGATTATACTACACTGTTGTTCACATATGCAAGACTTATATGACTAAAGGTAATAATTATGTGGATCTAATACTCAATTAAAGCTGTTTTTTTTTTTTCGCTGTGTGTGTGTGTGTGTGTGTGTGTGTGTGTGTGTGTGTGTGTGAAAACTTGCTGAATTATCCTCTTGGCAAAATTTGGTGGGTGGGTGAACTGGTGAGTGGGTGTTTCCTCTGTACACAGGGCACTGGGTGAGTAGGTTGTTTGACTGGTGCTTGGGTGCTTTGGTGGGTGGGCTCCTCCATACAGACTTTTCTGCATGGTTTTGTTGGTGGCAAGGTGGGTGGGTGGGTGGATGGGTGGGTAGAGGAGAGGATGGGTGGGGAGTAAAGTGCGTTCAGTGGAGAATAGGTCCATGCTGAAAGTAGGTCCTTGGAGGGAATTGGTGTCATCCCATGGAGGGGAAGTAATTTAGGGAAGCAGGTAGGCCCTCCCTTGGGGGAAAGTAGGTCCACGGGTGAATAAGTAAGTTACATGATGCGGAAACAGGTCCATGATGAAAATTTAAGTTCGTCACACAGAGGAAAATTTTCCAATACGGGAGCAGTTACGCCAAT
>NW_027643450.1:0-4995 GCF_032717465.1 Coenobita brevimanus
GTAATGAAGAAGTCAGTGTGTCATATAAAAAAGTAGACTGGCCAGGAGGAGGTACGAGGGGCCTCCCAAGCTCAAGAGAGATGGACAAAAGGCCATGAATTCAAAGACAGATCAAATGACATCTCGTATTTGAGATGTGTGCTCTGCACTTTTCTTTCCATGTCCTGCCAGGAAGAACAATGCTTAAGTACGATAGGGAGTTCATTGCAAGTGGAACTGTGAACTAAAGTAGCCAGTCTGATGCCTGCACACCTTCCTCCCTCCCTCCCTCCCTCTCTATCATACCCTCACCACCATAGTCAACCACTTCACTCCCTCCCTCTCTCCCTGTTAGGCCCAACTCATAACATCCCTCCCTCCCCTCATTCCCTCCTTCATCCCACTACCTCCCTTCCTCCCTCATTCTCTCCCTCTTTCATCTAACCACCTCCCTCCCTATTTCCCCCCTCCCTCCCTATTTCCTCTCCCTCCCTACATCCCCCTCTCTCATCACCAATCCCCATCACTTTCATTTCGTCCCCCCTCATTCTCTTCCATCTTCCTTCAGATCTCAGACTTGCTTATCTCACGGACGAGGCAGTGATATAGGCGCAGGGAGAGACAGGAAGCCCTAATGATAAGGTAAAAGGACTCCTGGGTGTATGTGCTGGACCTTACAGTAATTATAATCTTCACCTCACTGACGTCATCCGTCATGAGAGAGAGAGAGAGAGAGAGAGAGAGAGAGAGAGAGAGAGAGAGAGAGAGGTTTTCATTACGAGCGAGGATGAAGCCCTCGCCAGCCTCTCAAGTGGTGGTATTTTCTCACATACTCGTATGAGCGGCCCGGCCCGGCCCGACCATAACTCATTTGAGAAGCTTATATCTCTACCACAGGACCGATCACTGCGTGATTTGCACCATACGATAGCCCAAATCTTGAAGATTTGTTTTTGACAGGCTTCATCACACCCAGGCGGTGCACGTGACACGCGCCAAGTGCAGCATGTCGAGAATCTTCAAAAGAGGGCCACAGGCCAGACAGTTTGTCGTAAAGGCATGAAACTTGGTAGGTAGATAGCCATCAGTATACTCTAGGCATCCTCGGGGTGTAAGGCCACATTTCAGTGCTGTCGAATTTAAATGGCCTCGTTCGTACCTCGCCGACAAAGGCATTTTACTGGTATAGTACCACTGTTAAATACATTTTCTGAACCATTTTATTAGCAGCTTTTTGTAAACATTATTATTTCAACTTATACAGAACTTACTGAATACGCTGTCACTTTCCTTGTATATCAGATAATAACAAATACTCCTCATTACTTAGATACGCCAGCACTGTAATTCATCCTTCAGAGCAGTTCGCGGTCTTGTGAAACATGAAACTCTAACATAGTTTACTGATTTATATATATATATATATATATATATATATATATATATATATATATATATATATATATATATATATATATATATATATTCTACGCACTAGGGAAATCTGGTATGTTTAGTTCCGAACTTAAGTGCCAGTTAACTTCACTGCAATAAATAACGAGGCAGTGAGCAATAACTCAGCAAACCTAATACTTCTATGTTTTATTGGCAGTCGAATGAATAGTTTCTCTCACATGCATAATGAGGCGCAGTTTCTGGTATTCATTTAATCTGCGTAATGGCGTGAAGGGAGTGTGGTGTATTATACTGGGCATTCTGTTATATATATATATATATATATATATACAAACTTTCTATTTTCCTGCTTCTGTTTCTAGATCCCCCCCCCTCCCCCCAGCTCTACTGGGGAAGAGTGTTATGATAATAGTAGTACCTTATCTATGCATTAATGTACTTTGGTTACTACTATATCATTTATTTATCATGCCAGCGTGCTATTATCTGCGTGTAAGTAACGAGAATTCACTATTTCGTAAGCATCAGCTAATCTGCCTGCATATAAATGTCTGCTCTGTATTGCCAGTCTGATTATCTGCCACGTCCTCTGGCGGGCGGGAAGGCAGGCTTGTTTGGGTTTGCAAATTTCCATTATCTGGGATGCGTTTGTATGTATGCCGCTGCCACCATAACAAAGGAGATGCAACACGCCAACAGTCTGGTAAAATGCAAACCACATAACCTGCCCCACAACAATCTTCCACCATAATAAGAGGTGGAAGGTCAAGGACGGTGTGGTCGTTGTTGGGTACGAACCTTGGGTGGGATGCTCCAACGTATTTACCATCGACTCCTTGTAGGAACTCAGATTTCTGTTTTTGTAAGGAGTGACAACGAGTAGAATTTTTCCATGCCTTGTTCTTGAAAGAAAAAAAGCCGGAAGAGGAATATTATCGTAAATTGTAGGCTACCGGTACTTGTTTGAGCAGGAAGGACAAGGAAGGGAGAGTGAAGCACCTTCGTATGTCTGCAGCGTTCCCTGCAAAAACAAAAATAGTTAAGACAGAGAATCAATCTTAATTATATTTCAATATCCCTCCCCTGCTGGACTATATTTACGCATAACAAATCAGCAGGCGATACATTGTCATTGTAGGTATAAAGTTTACCAGATATCGCTACAAAAATTCTATATCACTAAAGTATTGATATATCGTAATTTCTAAAAGGTCAACCAATTTAATAACTAAAATTTCACTTGATACACAACAATTCACTTTTACGAATATCGATACAGTCTTCAGAATGTTGCTAAATTAATGACAAACTCTTTACAATAGAATATTGATAAATGTAATACTACTTACTTTAAGAATTGGGCTACATTGATGGATGTCTCTAGTTCTGTTGTCACACAGCACAACCAGATTATATCTTCCGTCTTTGAATTCATTAACTGCTCGTAGAATTGTATGGTGTTAGTTCCTGCCTCATCGCACACCCTGCAGCCACACCAGCTTGTACAGGTTACAAGTGTCCAGGCAAGCATAGGATCCAGTTCGTCTTTAGAAAGATAATCTTAGGGCAGTGGAATCTCTGATTTGTACTGATTGAGTTATGCTAATTTTAGTCTTATTTTACGACACCTACATTTTATGCATAAATGAAAGATAGATTGTACCTCATTCTGTCACATCCATTATGGGTATGCTATAAACATCCTACGACACAGGAGGGTAGGAGGGCAGGGGAGAGCAGACTGGACTAGAAGGCCCAGGTTTCCTGCTTGTATTTACCTGCACCTGCCCTGACGAGCTGACTGGCTCTCTTGCCCAAAAATAATGCTCAGAATCGGTAAGTCATTGCGGTCGCCTAGCCATTAGATACATGAGTTGTATGAACCCGTTAAAGGAACTATGCTTGCTGATTGGTAGTTGTGAGCTGTCGCTCTTGGGGGCTGACTTGTATCATAGAGTCCTTTAGGTGCGTGGATGCAGGCTCTTAAAGCTCCCTGTCGGCAAGGTTTAAAAAAGAAAAAAGTTGGTTGGACCTGTTTGCTCACAGTACTACTCACTCAAGTAGCACCTCACAGTGGTATGGAATACAGATAATTGCCACTTACCGACGAGGAGTCTGTACTTTAAGAATAGCGTCATAAAGAAAGCAGCTCGAGAATGGAGGGAGGGGTAAAATCCAAGACAAAAGTAACTTCCGATGGCTGCGTGAAAACATGGCAAAAGTCGAACCATACTAGACACTTATTAGTAGAGCAAAGATTGTTGTCATGTTTTGAAAGTTGTCAATAATCTCCAGACAAAACTTGGAAGATAATTGTCTTACTTGGTCGATTAATCTGTCCATCATCATACTCTGTGTTGCTGTTATCAGAAGCTTAACGATTCTGGATAGACTAGTTAGTCCACATATATAAGACGAAGGAACCAGTCACTCGCCTTTTTTGGTGGCAGTTTGTGAATTCAGAAATGCCAACATTCTCAAAGGAATTCAGGATGGTGCCCACGCAGCTGTAGTATTTGTACACTGACGTACTTCTGTGCACATTGTCATAATGTTAACTGAACATGCAGGAATATAGGATGCCCATATTTGTGTGTTTGTATGGTTTGATATTTGACCCCATAAAACCCTCTACAAATACTTAATCCCCTCCTCCCTTCCCAAAGAAAAACGTGCCTGGGGGTATTTGCCCAAGGAACAGATGAAGAAACGAACAGATGAAGAATAAGGAATGACACCAAAATAAAAAAATGTTTGGAAGAAAAAGAAGAAAAATGAGGAAATACAGTAGGTCTCCACCACAGTGTTAAGTCTTAATAATACTCTCCAACTGTGTCTGGAATGTGAACGTTTTGACCAAATCCAGTTGGGGCTCTTTAACCCACTAGACGACCAAAGGAAAGATTAAAACTCGAATTTTAGACGAATCTGGACCTGAGCGGTAATGTATGTTTGCACATCAAGGTGTCCGGTAATTCTAAGTAAGTATAACTCAAGCCGATGCCAAATTATATGTGAAAGTGACGTGTAATGATATGGATAAAGTAAGAATACTGAAGCAGACAAAGAATATAGTTTACAGAACTGTTCGGTATGTGTTTGAAAATGCATAGAACGTCAGGAATTTTTGTTATTTCGTCCTCCATTTTCAAGCAGAGGAAGGTTTGGAAATATTCTCTAGCAACTACTTATTTATATATTGACCTGCTGTTACTTTTATACATCTTGAAGAATGAACTTTGTAACATTTGAAGTACACTGTACAGTCGGCAACAAAAGTCCAGTCGGTTCTCCAGCTTTCCTGTCCATGGTCGTTGATAATCAGTCGGGTGAATCCACAGACACCAACACTGTTTGACTTGTTTGGCTACATATCAGTGTCATCTGTGTCATTTGCTGCGGGTTCACCAGACTGACCTCGAAAATGCATTGAGAGAAGCATGTTTGCCATCTATGTATGTGCACCATACTGTACTCCTTCTAGGTGACAGCTAGGGCGGGGATGACAGTCATGAGAGTGATGATGAAAACTTAACAGCGGCCACTTTTATTTCCCCATTCGGGCACGAAATTTAAGAGGGGTATTTCTTGTGTGTGTGT
>NW_027643451.1:5000-20116 GCF_032717465.1 Coenobita brevimanus
ACATATTGTACCTGTAGGATGAACAGACGTAGGCCTATGCTTGGTCGACTGGTAGCCGATGATCCTGCTTTGTGCTGGATTTTGGCGCTAGGTTCCTATTGTTCTTCATCTTGGTCGACGGGTCTGCTCCATCAGCCAAACCGATAAGTAGCGACACAGCAATGTGACTAATAATCAAGGAGATTCAATCCTCTCGTCCGGCACAACCAGGAACGATGACAGACTACGTAATTTTCCAGTCGTTAGTTCGATACACTGCTGTCCGATGACGTGTGTTTCACGTTAATCTGGCAATATTCAGGCTGCTTTATTGAGTTTATCAGAAACTTTTCAGTATGAGGGAGCTTAGCGCAGATTAACCCGTTTAGTACGAAATATCACTCCTACGGTAAATAAAATTATCTTCAGGTAGCAAGAATAAGACGAAAAATGCGTCCTCGGGCTGAAGATAAGTCTGTTTGCCACCTCCCCCCCCCCCCACCTTCCTCCGACCGACAGTGGCCGGGATGCAAGGTTCCATACTGAAGTTGATTTGGGCACTTTTCTTTTCAAGGAGGGTCTAGGTTAGTTAAGGCTAATTAGGCTAATGGCTAATGGACGATCCTTTATTAACCTACTAAATTGGCAGGTAATAAATACTGGGAAAAAATTAAGAAATCTATGTGCATATAAATGTCTTTTAGTCATTAACCCGTCTCATTCTTCTGAAAATCCTGGTTACCTTGTCACCCATTTAAGGAACAGTCTAAGTTAAACCCGTTATAATCATTGCGTTTTTTTCTTAGCACCCTTAACGTATGCCAAGCCATGTGTATGTCATTAAGTCATCATCCCACGTAAGAAAAGTGGAAAGTATAAGTCAGAAACAAGGAGGGATAAGACACAAAAGTGGAAGAACTATGAACATCGTGCCAGCGAAATGGACCACACAGTCATCCACACACCACGCAAGCTAGCGAAATTCTGCCTGTATCTGACAGGGCTAACCATCTTGTAGGCGCAGGCTACTTACCGCACAGAAAAACTACGACAACCTGACAATGACACGGATGTTACTGAAGAATGAGGTGTGGCTGCTGATGAGGTGGTGGATTCGTCTTGCATGTACACTTGGTGGATGATGGGTGGGTTATGGCAGTGTGGGTTGTGGATAATGAGTAGGCTTGTCCAAAAGTAAATATACGATTGGGTGGTAATACGTTAATCTTGAAAACGAAGTGGAGGAAGTGAGGTACATAAGTGAGAGACAGATGGCAGGGATAGCAGTTTAACCTACTGAATCCACTAATATGTTTTGCATTTTGTACTGCCACCAGATTACATTATTGACTGTAAGAGTTTTTTCTTTTTCATATAAGTTGAGCATAACTTCCACTTAGCTCTTCAGTACAACAGATGTCTACTAAGCTGGATAGTATATTGAACGTAACTTGAAAATATCCGAATTGCGCGAAGAAATGAGGGATTTAACTCACTGAAAGGGCGACTTTTTTATTTGCTTATGTATTTGTTAACTTATTCACTTATATTCTTGGTACCTCCAGCAAACAATGTTCAGTTTACGAAGGGCATTTAGCAGTGACGAACTTCATGAAGGCGACGTCACCAGATACCAAATTTTCCCTGTCATTGACAGTGACGTCCTTTTTTTTTTTTTTTTTTCCCTCACCTTGCAGACAACTTTATTCAGCTTAGGAGAAACTTTTCGAACTGGAGGGGTTTGATGCAGCTTCGTTAACCCTTAAGTACTAGAGATTCCCCTTATGTGAGTATAATCTCAAGAACAAACTAATATATATAGAAGAGGTTAAAGACTTAACAAGTCTGGCATTTAGATCGGAACGCAGCCAGGGAGGTTTGGTAAATGGTTGGCTGTTAGACTGTAGCTGTGAGGTGAGTGAGTGGATGGTGGGCAAGATGGTAAATTATGATTGATAGAGATGGCCGGGTAGTAAGTGGAGGCGAAACACGTACAGCAGAGAAGTGGGAAGGTGGGCGAGGGTTGTGCAGTGTAACCTGTGTGAGTGGCAGGTGACAAGGGAGTAAAATAGGAGTTGGTGGGAAGCGAGGTAGGAGGCAGGGGTCATAGGCAATCACCATATTCATCATCCATTCAGCAGAGGCCATGTTTTTGTGCCAGACATTGACATCCTTGGGGAGAAATTATGATGAAGTTGCGAGTCCTGTTTTATTTTTTGTTCGCTTAGGGTCGCGTACTGGTTTGCTTTAGATATTTCTTAATATTTCTCCATCGACGATTTATTTTCACTGTTTTCCCTTCATTATTATTATTTATAGAGTTTTATAAAAAAGATGTAAGACCCATGTAAATTCTACTTGTACAGTAGTAATATTATCTCTGGCACATGAAACTTCGTAGTGAGCCTTTCTTATTTATATTTCATTGGATCAATAACTGTGAATTCTCTCTTTCATTTTTTTTTTCAGCATGAGAGTATCCTCTACGTTTTTTATTGGAGGGAGGAGAGGGTGTAATCCTGTTGAGTTAAAACACATTAAAAATCCCTTTCAGCTGGAGGGCATGTAATGTTGCCACTACCACATGAAAAACATTTATTCAGCTAGGATGAGCACCGTCATAGTGATGGGATTGAGGAATGTTATACATAACCTCCAGTAGGAAAAGTTTCTCAGAGTGAATAAACTTACTGGAACAGATTTAACTGTGTTGCAGGAGGCAAGGCAAGAAAAATCGCTAAGGAAGAATCGGTGCGACTTCTGTTAAGCCAACGAGGATACAGTTGGTACGAGACTAATGATAGTGCTGTGTGGTGGCTGCAAGACTGGCTACCTGAGAAAATGTCAAGCGTGATAACTGATGACTGTATATATGGGTAGTGTAACCAGAAAAAGCAACGAAAACTATCAGTAAATTAAGAGGCATGTACAGGTAGTAGGATAAAATTATGTTTTATGCTTGAAGTGTACATGACAATACATTGTGTGTGTGTGTGTGTGTGTGTGTGTGTGTGTGTGTGTGTGTGCGTGCGGTAGCGCGCGCCATCGTCCACTCTTAAGGATCAATCGATGTTTTCGTGTTGACCAGTCTCTTGCATGTCTGTTAACATTTGTTTTCTCAATGTTGGTCTCGTGCTAATATATCTTTTTATATTAATGCTCTTCCAGATTGGCCTCTCTAGCAGCTTATATCATGTCACTGCCTATCTCTGTTTATCTCACAGGAATTGATTATTGTGATAACAGGTCTTGCAGTATGTGACTCACTCCTTCTTCAGTTATGCCACATTTTATATAATATGGCGTTTCATTCCATGTTACTGGCTTTGGTCGTTTGCCGTTTTACTGCTATCTACCACTCTGCCCACCCACACCCCTTCCTTGTCCACGTTCATCTCTGACTGCATCCCACACTTACACCCACACCCGTATCCTGTCTGTCTTCAGTTCATCCACACGCACAAGTGTATCCAGTACCCGTACCCCACGGACACCCACTCCACCCACACTTCCACCCACACTCCCACCCACATCCCCACCCACACCCACATTCTTCCTACCCTCCCCACCACCCATACAGATTTCCACTCCTCTGCTTTATCCGCCTACACCATTTTTTCTTTATCTTTCTCACCTCTCACTTATACTCTTCCATATTCCATCTCCCTCTCCATCCCTTCCTTTCTTCGTCTTGCTTCCATCTGTGTTTGCCCTTCTTCTCTCCTCCCATTTCATCTAGGATCTCTCTCGCGCTTTAATCTTTCCTTTATCCACCTCCGTGTCTCGCATCCTCAGCCACAGCGTTACACTCATAGTTTTATAACACGAACACACACCCTTCCTTACATAATTTTTCTTTACTCTTACATCTTCACGCTGCCCACAAACACTGCTAGCCCTTGCTGGCGGGAGGCTAAGACGATCCTGCATAAAAGGGCATCGTCAGTCTGTCATGTCCACTCTCAGTCTTCATTAATGATCCTATATAGAACAACTGTTGTACCGTACATAATATTATTTTGTTGTACGATGCGTGTATTTTTATTTCCTTCTGTCTTCCCGTGATATAATCTTACAATGTTATCTTCCTTCGCTTGTGTCTGCACTACTGTGTGGTGAAGTTTTAATATGTATAACTGATTTTTTTTTATTCCTTTAACCCTTACGTCTAGGGGTTTCATAGTGGCTATTGAAGTCACCAAACTTTAGCTAGATGGTTTCTTAATCCTCTGACCGTCTAGTGTTTGAAATGACGTGAGTTGGATCCCAGGCTGCGGAAGGGAACGGTTTTTGAATTGATTTCATTATAACAAATTTGATCATTCACCAGACCCAGCAACATTTTTTTAAAAACGCCTCCACTAATGTAATACCAGTGAACCGATCCTGAATGAGACAGTCCTTGGGTATATTCACTGGGATGACAGGTAGTAGTGTTGAAGTGGTGACCTGTCATGAATGTGTGAAGCACGTAGGAGGACTACAGGGTCTAAGGGAACGGACTGTTAAGCCCATGCCCAGAGGAGAAAAAAAAAAAAAAAGTCAAAGGAAGTTTTCAAGTGATGAGCAAAATCGGCTGTCTTTGGCGAAACTAAATATATTATAGTCGCGGCGCACGACTCTGAGGTTGTCATTATCGTACCCTGGCAACCTACCATTCAGAAGTGCGTCCCATTTAGTGTACAACATGAGACGCAAGTGATTCGTGTATAATTTGTTCGTGTATGATATTATTCGTGTATAATATATTCGTGCATAATAATATGATTCGTGTATGATACGAAATCGGACGCACTTTTGAATGGTAGGTTGCCAGGGTACGATACTGACAACCTCAGAGTCGTGCGCCGCGATTATAGTCGTGGAACAGGATTTGTGTTTACATTGGGAGGTCATACTTCATGGCAGCAGGTGAAAGTCTGTTCACTTGATGGCAGCTCTCACTGTGTCAGGATCTTGCACCATTTCCCATCTCTGTTCCCTGTCCCTTAGGTTTCCCCTCATTACGTAGCTACACAGCCTTTGACTACCAGCAATATGTTAGCATTCATTTCGTCCCGTCAGTCATGCTCGGACACTTAATATAGCATGTATTCAATATGGACGGTGGGTGTTAGCGCCGAAGTGGTGACATGTGAAGGTGTAGGAGGATTACTGGGCCTTGGGATAAGCTACTGCCCCCTCGATATAGGCCCTGAAACCTTTGCCCAGAGTCGGACACATTAAAAAATAATACATATACCACCTGAAAGCCATGCCACCACTGGATAGCCTTTAGCCCTATCTCAAGGTTTTAAACAATAGTAGACAGATTATATATTATATCCTAAGCAGTTAGCCAAAAACCATTACATTATCAAGCACTTACTTTGTGGCCCCCCCTCCTCCCCCCTTTTTTTTTTTGAGGGGGGGGGGTTTATTAGACACTTTTGTTTAGCAGAAGAGAAAGAAAATTTTCAAATTTTAGAGGCTAAAAATAATATTCATTTTCCTCTTCCCCATCAAATATCCTCTGAGCTCATAAAATGATATTTGGAAACAGTACACCATTATGATCACTACGTCCTCGAGCGGAAGGGGTGGTAGTGTCAATATCTACTGCACCGTCTGTTATATTGGTAGCAGATAGTCATAAACCATTACCTCATTAAGCACGTACTTTACTGGACCCTACCTGACAGCGAGAGCAGTCTTCCTAGCAGTTCTTCTGTACTAGTTAATTGGGCTTATTATTCCCTAACACCTTGTATCGGATGACATTCTTCTTTTAGTTCACTCTTGCTACTACCAGACGATATTACTCAGCTTGGAAGAGTCCCCTGGTAGTGAAGAGGTTAGTGAAGGTTATATTATGCAATCTGTTCAGGGTGAAAAAGTCACTGCCAAGCTGTGTATAATTGTGTAGAGAGAACAGGAATAAAATGAAAATGTCACTGTGCTGAAAAGGTAAATGTGCGTGAGTGTTACTGATCTCTTCAGTATGAGGTAGTAGTAAGAATATCAGGTAAAAGACGTCCTTGTAGTACAAAAGTTAACCCTGTAATAAACCCCCAGGACCACCACTTATATCGTAGTCTTCCTAAATTATACATCCCTCTCACAGGCTCTTAAAACCCATAGAGCCGGGGCTGACTTGGCCAGTGAGTTGAGTTCTTGTTTGTATATCACACACACCGTGGGTTTTGTGGGATGAGGTAAAACTCCGCATTAATTTTCCACGTTTTCTTACACTGTAGCTCTATCATCAACGTTTTCTCCGTAACACTCCTTCACTCCTGCAGATCGTATTCTCGGCTTAGACTTAATTATGGAATGAAGAAACGACATCAGCATATACGGTGTCACCCTTGACAATTTTTTGTTTTTCTGTGTAGCTGTATTAATGGCGATTTCTCCAATGTTCATTCGATTTCTTAACAGCGTTGCAACATGTCAACTAAAAAGGAAAAAGCAACGGGTGCTGATAATTTTGTTCTGCCTGTTGTTCTTACTGTTACTAGTCTCAGACTAGGATGGAACCTGAGCCTCTTGTCCCCACTATTAAATTACCTGTTTGAGGGAAGTGTGGTCTCATCCTGGAGAGAGTTTAAAGTCTTTACCACACCCATCCCATCCAGTGTATAACACCCATCATCTAGTGTAAAGGCTAATCCCGCTCTGCCTCCACCCCACCACTACGCATTCCCGTCCCACCCACTACAACACCCATCATCATTTAGCATGCTGCCCCCGCCCTGCCTCCGCCCACCACTACTCCAACCCGCCCCACCCACTACAACAGCCTTCACTACTTCACTACTCCCACACTGCCTCCACCCGCGACCACCCCAATGCCTCACACTCCTCTCTGCATACACATACGCAATCCATTTCCTGCACTCTAGCTTTGGAATCTGAAGTGAAATCTCTTTCCCACCTGCATCACCCGTCATAACGATATTCGTCGACACAGGGTGTACTCCCACCATGATCATAACCCATACCACCCACTTCCGTCATTCCACTTCATCTTACCTCACTAGCAATTTTCTGCTGAAGTACGCTTCACTCCTGTAGACTATACTGACTTAGGTGATGCCGTACCTCACCACAAAGTATGTTGCCATACCATACCATGACATAATTATCATACCGTACCGTACCATACCATACCATACCGTACCGTACCGTACCGTACCGTACCGTACCACCCTCTCTCCACACCACACTGTCACCTTCCCACACCTCCTATACCCAGGGCATTAACCAAAGGGCCCAGATGCCCCCACGTTTTGTACTTTTGTACCTTTTTCCTTCCTCCACGTTTGTGCGAGAAATGTGTCTTACGCCTTACCGATCATTGTGCATTCCTCATCTTCACAAAAGATGCATAGCCAGTCATAGCTTACCACCAAACACATCCCACCCACTCCCCTCCCACCAATTTCCCTCTCACCCATTTTTGCTGTGATGTGATGCATATTTCAGCCAGTGTAGACAAGCAAAGTAGATGCTGACACAACATCAAGTAAATGCTGGTACACTACAATGCATAGGTGGAATTTTGAACTTTGACCTTACCCTATGACTATGATCTTTGACTGGGTGTTCTCAGAATTGAACTTCTTCAATTGAACCCTTCCACCAAATTTGGTCTAAATTGGACAAAACCTTCAAACTGGCCTCTCTTTGTGACACTGAAAGGGACTTACTCTCCTCAGATGTAGTCAAGCCCTTGGTTGGCCCTAAACCCTTCCACCAGGTTTGGTCCAGATCACATCAGAACTGTTTTAATTGCCATGTTCACACAAAAACACATGGGTCAGACTTTGACTTTGCCCTGTGACCTTGACCTTTTGAGTAATTGTACTTAGAATCGACCCCCGTCGTTCTTGCCTTTGTCAAGCCTTCCACACTTGGTCTAAATTGGATCAAAAATGTTGAAGTTGATTTTTTTTTTTTCAAACTTGAGGGACGAGGTTTGTAACAACGGGACCAATGATTTTCTTTTTTTTTTTAAATCTCCAGTTCAATAAATGGCCACTAAGTTAATAATAATCTGGGGGATGGTGAGACTACAGTGAAAATACATCACCACTACATGTCATGAGACGAGGATGCTAATAATTTTGGACTCACAAAATGCCAACAGTGGACATGTGGTGATACATCTATTGTAAATGTGCTGGTGTCAGGAGCCACTAACAGCATATTGTGGCAGCTTGTTCTCTTCTCAGTGTTGGCTGTATTCTCGTTGGCCTTGGAAACTTCATATCAGTTCTTCCTTTGCGATTTATTCTGCATATTTCGCCTCAATATTCTTATGTATTTATATTTCTGTTTGTGGTACCAACACTGTTTACATAAGTAACATGTACAGATGATACAAAGGTGATGGACGCACAGTTTATCGGTGAGGAAGAAAGGTAACGATATTATTTATATAATAAACTAGAATCCGGCCAAGAGTCCTAAGCAAAGGAACAATTTATGCACTCAAGAGGCAGTTGCCTTTCCCTGGGGCAGGTGTTGTATTTTGTTTGTGTTATTTAAAGTACAGTACAAATACTAAAACATAAAGGGGAAAATATTGTACGACGAGGATGGGATTCGAACCCACGCAGGGAGACCCTATTGGATTAGCAGTCCAACGCCTTAACCACTCGGCCACCTCGTCTGAGAAAAATGTTGCATTCAGTAATCCAGCCGATCAGGCTCCTGGACCAGGTTTGTTTTTCCCATATCCTTGTTCATCCAGCAGTGCAACGGGAGATTTAAGTGTCAACTAATTCTTGCCGACCGCATTCTAGGAGAGGACTAAGACTTACCGCAAACTGATATTTTGCGGTAAGCGGGAGGCGGGCACCCTCCAGTCATTTGACGCACTGCTGTCTTCAGGTAACCACACTGAGTAACAAGCTCAATGTCATATGTTTTCTTGCAATCCGAGAAAGAAGTTACTATGTCGGACGGTAACCATGTAATCAAATGACGGCAGGTGGTCAGGTAGGTTAAGACTAATGGGATGAGGGTCGTAAGGGCTTAGAGAGATTTAGGGTTTATTGTTTCCATAATGCCACTCAGGGGTCAGCGAGGCTACTTACCTTCGCCATAAATGTTGGGGCTGAGTAGCCCAGCCCCGGGACCTTATGCTCCTGATGGGACAAAAGACTGGATGATAGAATAATCTAAACGACACTCGTGCCCTTGATACAGAGGATTATTTTTGATATATTTGTAGCCCATATATATATTACTCTGTATCTGAACATTAAAGTGCCCAGCAGGGCCGAACCTTCTCCTCGGAAGAAGAGTGATATGCAGAATCCTTTCTTCCTCATGCTGGCTATGTACGAGTCAGAAGAAGTTTCTTGTAACTAGCGTATATGAAAGTTTTTTTTAGTTTGTTTTTGATGGATGTCTTTCTGTGTGTCAGACTGTATAGTATAAGTCACTGGTATGAACCAGTAGGGTTTCAATATATGGTAGTATATTAAAGGACATACTACCAACACCCACTTCAAATGTCCATGTACGTTGGATTCAAACCAGACTCAGAAACAGCAGATCGGGAGTGAATACGATAATCACTGAGCCACAGGGTAACATACTGATGTAAATAAAAGCCGTAAAGGTGGCCAGATAGACGATGAGACAAATGAACTGAAAGTGAGAGAATCAGATGCAGCTAGACAAACACAGATACACACGATCAGAGACAAAAGAGAGAGGAAGGAGAAAAGAGACATATCGATGCAGCTGATTGATCTGGATGTATGACTGAAAAGACAGTGTTATTTGTGAGTCAGATAGATGCTGCATGATTGATTGCTTGAGCCAGTGATTGAAGAGACTCATTTCGGATTGGTGTGTCGAGGTGTGAGGGGCAGACAGAGGGACAAGGAAAGCTTAAGAGTTTATGAAAGCGGTTGGCTGTATTTTATATCCATTTGCATGAGACATACTGCGAAGATGTAGGTACCCAAAATGTACCCTTTCTAAAGCTAACCATATATGGAAGAACCAAAGTGAATAAGATAATTACAGAATCAGGAAGAGGAGATATGTCTAAGGGGAGTTAGAGGAGGTGTTGGTAGTTTTTTCCATCAGTTTGTTTAAGGCCTACTGCAGGGAGACGGGTGCCCAAATTTACCATTCATTATCCTGGCTAAGTACGAGTCAGACCGTTGAAGGAATTAGGTAGTATGCTGTTACTGTTCTGTATTGTTTATCAATCCGTGTTTGGTCCAGAGGAGGTTAGATTGACAGCCAAAATTTACAATTCTACATGCTGTCCAAGCACGAATCAGAACGACAGGACGAGGAATGATGGATACAGGAAAAATTCTCATGGCATTCTGTATTTGTCCTTATGATGTCCACTGCAGGGAGAGTGATAGTTGATATTTGCTCTTCCTCATGCTGGCCAAAAATGATCTGGAAAGTCCTGAGCTTAGGAAGGATTCTGACTAAACTGTATTCAGTATCAGTCCTTTATGAGGTCCACTGTATGGTCAGTGATTGCTAGAATTAATATTTTCTCATGCCGGCCAAGTACGTTTGTATAAAGACCAGTGCATGTGACAGTCGAAGTGTTGTATCAGCTGCTTTTAATCAACAAAGTAGGGATCTGTAATTCGGCTGTGCAGTACATTATCCAACACAGGATTAAGAGATGCCAACGACTAATCTGCGTGTCGTTTTTCAATATCCATATACCCTATTGTCTTGATGCCTTCACTATTGTTGTATTTCATTTTTACCAACTCTAGACAGCTCTAACCAACGTAGGAAAGACTTTTCATATTACAGGGTTAATGAAATCTGTAACTCCAGTATTTCTAATTCTCCTCCATCTGAAGGAGAAACAAATCTTTCTGTGCTAACAAAAATATAACAAAAATCGTCACAGGTTGAAAGACAAAAAGTATTGTACAAATAATGTGGCATCATCCTGAATTTACTGTTGCATAGAGTTACCAGAGACAGTGACCCATCCATCCATCCATCCAACCATCCATCCGTCATTCACTTCTGCACTCCCCCTGAAAACATCTGAAGCATTAGGACCCACGACCAGGTTACTTAGTACAGAGATTTAAGGCAAGGATGACCAGTGAATATCTCCTGGGTAGCATTATGTGAGCAATAAATGGCATCTAACCCTTAGGCTTTGATCCTAATGGGCAACATCCATTGAGAGAGGCCTAACCCACTAGATTACCAGGCGTTCATTTTATTATTTATTTAGGTACCACCCGAGCAGCCACACATGGAGAAATATCGTCCAGGTCAGATTTAATTGAAGTTGGAGTCTCCATACTTTTGTTGAATGTACATAAGCAAAGGCTCACTGCCTCTCTCGTAGGTGGAAATAATCGCTGGGATGATAGTGGTGATGATGATGATGGTAGATTAAGTACGTAATAAACATGGGTCGTATTCTCCAGTACCTACTGTAGGAGAATCTTTAGCACCTCGTCTTTCTCAACACATTTTGCATATTGCGTGTTATTATTCATTTGCATGGTATTTATATCTTATATGCTCGATATTGTTTACACATATATCATGAAAATTAACAATTACACACAAAATGATGGGAGTTAGGCAACCTTCCTTCTACGGTGACGTCTTACTGATCATGCTGCCATCAGATGATTATAATCAGCTATTCTATTCAGTTCTCAAAGTGAAACAAGTTATTTACTGCTGTATCTACCATACAATTTGAAATGCGCCCTTGGTTTAAATAATGGTCTGGGGATAGTACCAGGTATGAACAGCATACAGAAAGACGTTATCGTTGTTAAGAAATGAAACACGAGAACACGACCATAAATCAGTTGAAAATATAGCAGATTAAGATATGTAAAGAAAAGAAAACGACGAAGAAAGGACACGCATAACCGGAAATGAAAAATAGAAAGGAAGAAAACAAAGGAAGGACAACATACCAGTACTCAGTTGGGTGTTAAAAGTGAAGAAAACAACGAAGGACATGTGGGGGACTTAAAGAGGAAAGAATGGACAAGAAATCTGGCACAGTGAGGAGTCTGCCATTGTAATAATATGTAAAACCAAGAAAAAGGCAAACTGTGCTAGACCCCTCGGTACACAACGCGAGACGTGTCCACGATAATCCTGAATGATAATAGCAAACACAGCTTAACCTTTAATCAGCTTACATACCGGTACCTTGCTTACTGGCTCTAGTCGGAGCTTCCAGTTTATCCCTTTGACTGCAAAGTAAGAAGGTTGCAAATTGTTCTTGACTAACTTGAAAGTTTTGATTTTCCATGCTAAACTGACAGCAGCCAGAATATAACATTTTAATTTTCGTTGTAGCTATAAAATAATAACTTTGTATTTTACTCCAAGTTCAACAAGATGGTTTTATTCATCTGAAGAGAAACCAACTGCAGCTAAAAGGCTAAAGATGTGTAGTCGAACGGTTAACCTAATGGTAATCGGATAGTCCTTGTATATCATCGACCTAAGAAGATTACAATTCAGTATCGTGTCACTTATACCTGTCCTCTCATATTTCTTGACCTCCTGGTTCTCTGTGAC
This sequence comes from Coenobita brevimanus, assembly GCF_032717465.1. Taxonomy (NCBI): domain Eukaryota; kingdom Metazoa; phylum Arthropoda; class Malacostraca; order Decapoda; family Coenobitidae; genus Coenobita; species Coenobita brevimanus. The sequence continues at coordinate 17,532 of NW_027643451.1, forward strand.
TCCACCATACAATTAGGGTCATGTTACCTCACACCCTCAGGCGTGGTGAGGCTGGCAGGGCGGCACGGTGGTGGTTTGTGCAGCAGAATGAAGGTCCAAGTACCCTTTCCGAGGTCCAGTAGTCCTACAGCACACCAACAGGGCTGATCCATTCACCTCTCACCACAACAACTGACGAAGGATAGACGTAACTGGAGGAGTAGGTTTGGTAATGCATAATCCGCAGAATATTAATCGAGAGCATCTACCATACGTGAAACTGACCTTGAGCAAAACTTTGTGTGCGGGATAATATCCAGGAGTGGCTTCATTTCTTTGTCTCCTGCGATTTTCGAAAACGAGGTGCTCCACTGCCGTGAACCTTAATGACTATAGCGAAGCCCCGCATTAGGACTCAAACTCACGTTTTACGCCTATACACTTCAGCATATTTAGCAAAGCGCCTAATTAGGACCCTGAAGCTCCTACGTCTATCTGGTGCTTTTGAACAAGGCCAAAGGTAGAACCGTGGTCTGTGTGTAGATAAAATAGTAGCCAGTTTTGATTAATTTGGATGAAAGTTAGTGGAACAGTTGCAGATCAGCCAAGGAGTTGACATACCGTTTTTGAGAACAACGGGGCTTATTCAGGGTCACATGGCAGTTAATTATCCGATTTACAGTCAACTTTGGGGAAAGGTTCAGGGTAAGGCAAGGATAAAGAAAACTTATCTTGAGAACAATCACTCAAAGGTCAGTGTCACAGAAACGTTAAAAGTCATGGTCACAGGACAAGGTCAACTCAGACAATGTTGACCTGATGTGAACCAAACTTGGTGGAAGTGTTAAGTGTCAGGCAAGAATATAGTCATTCACTTTTGAGAATCGAAATGCCTCTTCTTGTATATACATCTCTTAACATTAATGTTATTGCTTGGCGGAATCGAAAGATTCGGCAAACATGTTGGTCAGTTCTGCATGTCTGTCTGTCTGCTGTCTGTTTTGTTGCCTGCTGTCTACAGGTCACAATTTTGCACCAATCGTTCTAAAAAAAAAAAAAAAAATCGGAAGGGAAATATCCATAAACACTGGAAGCCTATTGTTTTTAACCCATTCAATCCGATGACGTGTATTTTTTATTTCATTCTTGATTTCGATTTTATTTAAATTGTGAGACTTTGGAACTCGAAGAATTAGTCTTCATTAATCCCTTCAGTACTACTACAGGTCTTTCTTTAGCTGAGTAAAATCGTCTGAAGGTAGCAAGTATGGCACACAAAACTACGACATCGGACTGAAGGGGTCTAATCAAAATTGGTCAAGAGCCCTGGCCTGAGTGGGGGGTTGAAACTTGAATCCCATCAGTGGTGGAATTTCTGCCAAGACATGTAGAGTGATTTCAACAGGACAGTAAGTAAAAATTCTTTAGAGAGAGAGAGAGAGAGAGAGAGAGAGAGAGAGAGAGCATCGGATCTTTATGAAATTTTTTACAAGGGAAGGGGCAAGCGGGGAGGGGGGAGAGGGGAAGAAGGGGGAAGAGAGGGGAGGGGGGAAGAGGGTAGAGGGTAGAGGGTAGAGGGGGTAAAGGGGGTGAAGAGGGAAGGGTCCATCCGGCAAGCGCTCTGCCTATGGCGGTTTCTTTTGCATATAAACACGTAAGACAAAAGAAAATCTTTATGCCACGTGAAGCTTCCCACAGTAGAAATAACTCATCCGACATTGTCCAGAATATATACACAGATGAACCACACGTGGTGGATGAGTTTACCTACCGCGGAATAACCTGGAAAGAAAGAGGTACGAAATTTTCCCAGGCGGCACCTCCTTACCACTGGTTTTCTCCCCAGCGTCCATTAACCCTTCAGTAAGTTTACGTCCTTTCTTACTTTATTGCCTTACTGCCTGATGATTTTATATACCTTAGGAAAGCCCTCTGGTTGTGAATGCGTTATTGTTGGCTAGATCTACAGGTAAACCCGTCATTAAAAGTCCCTCCTACGCTGAACACAGTCTGCTGGTGATGGCAAAACGAAATGTAAATTACCGTCAGTGAAGTAGGTAGTAATAATATCTTCTTTGTTACCTATGAAAAATGTCGATGTTGAAAGGATATAATTAATATAAAAACCATAATAAGAGGTAATTATACAAAAAGAAAATATTTACTTGAAAGGTACTACAAAGCCACATAACCAATAAAAATACAGTTCAATGACCAAGGAGCTGCATAAAGTATTACGGTATTTTCTTGTCACCTTAGAGGACTTCGTAACTCTCTCTCTCCGAGCACTTTCCTCTTGCATTGCACCTCAGTTTCCTTGTATGGTACGGATATTATTCACCTGCCTTATTAAGGCGCCAGGTCTACGATAGTAATACATAGTTTTTCTCATCTAAATGTTGTTGTTATTGGAGAAAACTTAGATTTTACCATCACCACGTCCATACCGACGCACACCTTCACTGGGTGTATTGCCCTGGCATCACTCACCACCTTCCACGCTCTTTTCTGTCCACTTCTGTCTGTACATGTGACCCTTTCATACCATGATGTCCTTAATATTAGCTGCCGCCAGCTGATTTTATTCCACTGAAGGGAGAAAACGT
>NW_027643452.1:0-4995 GCF_032717465.1 Coenobita brevimanus
AGATGTCTCTGAATGCCTTACAGAAAATCGGATGACAGTTGGCCTGATATATTATCACCTTAATCATCTGTTTACGACGTCAGATTTGACATATCGTTCTTACTGTTACTAGATTATTACATAATATCTGGCTTAGGAGAGAATACTTAACTGAAGTCTCATCCTAGTTGAGTAAAATCGTCTGACGGCAGTGAAAGTTAAACAGAATGGGTGTGTTACCTTACCAAAGTAGTTGTAGTGACGGCAACATTCCATGTCCATATGTAATTAGTAGGCAGGGCACCTTATAAAGTCCACAATTATAGGTCACTCCAAAGATGATTAAAACGTCATGCACTCTATGATATGAATGAAACAGCTGGTTGATTAGCAAGAACAGAGTAAACAGGGATTTCTGCCAGAGCCACAGTCCACTGGGATAATATGTTAACAGAGCAACTTAGCATGCCGAGGCCTAATTCAGATGATGACAGAAGGCCTGATACCTGTTATAACCTCAATAACATCATCTGTACAACCAGCCATGTGGCGGCTTTCATTTTTATACAATTATTCTGCCTACGTTTTCTTGCAGCACCACCGTGTTCAGTACTCCAGAGGGCTTCCTTCACCCCAATGCCTCACACACCAGACGGCTTCCTTCACCCCAATGCCCCACACACCAGAGGGCTTCCTTTACCCCAATGCCCCACACACCAGAGGGCTTCCTTCACCCCAATGCCCCACACACCAGAGGGCTTCCTTCACCCCAATGCCCCACACACCAGAGGGCTTCCTTCACCTCAATGTCTCAGACACCAGAGGGCTTCCTTCACCCCAATGCCCCACACACCAGAGGGCTTCCTTCACCCCAATGCCTCACACACCAGTGGGCTTCCTTCACCCCAATGCCCCACACACCAGAGGGCCTCCTTCACCCCAATGCCCCACACACCAGAGGGCTTCCTTCACCCCAATGCCCCACACACCAGTGGGCTTCCTTCACCCCAATGCCCCCCACACCAGTGGGCTTCCTTCACCTAAATGTCACACACCAATATTTTACCATCCCACTCCTCAGTCACTGTCTGTTTCATTCACTTACATAAGCCTACCTGTTTATATTCAGCTTACTTTGCTTCGTCGTTTATTCAGATCGCCTCTGTTGATGCCTTTCTCAATGTTTTCTTTATTTTTTGTTGTTACTTTGCTTTTCCCGTCGCACTTTCTTGCAGAAACACCGTGTTGAATTAATGCACAGAGCCTGACTTCATTTTATTGACCCATACACCACCTGACAACAGCACAAACGACACACACACACACACACACCGCTCGCTGGCGCAGTGGTAACGTTCTCGCTTGCCATCTGGTAGACGGGAGTTCGCGCCTCGCTCAGGCTGCGAAAAGTTTCACTGACGAAGTGGGTGGTTACTGTCCCCCTTGAGCAAGGGGACGGGTGTGTGGGTGTGTGAAGGTCACAGCCTTGCCCTTAGATCGGACTATATGAGCTCTCAGCTCCCTTCCGGGAGGGTAAAAGCTGACGATCACGACCATTAAGTGATCCTGACCGACCCGGTGAATTACACACACACACACACACACACACATTCATATAAGCTACCACTAAAGGATGACATTCAGACTGGTGGCCTAAGGGTTAACACAGCATCCAGTAACTCTGTACTGATGACAGGTTTTTACTACTCTATTCATACCATCGCCAGACGGTTTTATTCAACTTAGATTTGGCTTCTATTCTGCTAAAGGATAAAACAGTCTCCGGTAACTCCCTAACAGCGACATAAAGATTATTTTTATTCTTTCTCCCTTCAAGTGATTACATTCAGCGTACGAGTGGCCATTCGTCGTGTATGGCTAAAAAGCATCCGTTAACTCTCTAGCGACCAGAGAAAAATTGCTTTATTTTATTCAGGCTCTCGTAAGACTATTGCAATTATCTTAGGAGTGGACTCTCGTAGGATTTGGGGCAACCACTGAACTGTAAATGCAACAATGGATAAAACATGAAATAAACCCTAAAATGTAAAATGATACGGAAAATTGGTAAGTGTTCTACTCGTATGTTCCTGTGATTACTCACTTGACAGAGAAATTAATTACAGTACTGTTGTCTGTGTACAGTCATAAGGAAAACTATCGTTACCCTTCAGAGCTGTGCACGACGAAGCGTTGTGGAAAGACGGGACAGGAAAGGTTGTACCTCAAACCCGTCAGTGTAGGTTATGTGAGACACAGATATTAGAATTTGTGCTAGAGGTAATAAAGCGAATTAGATCGTTTGGCCTCTGTGCGTAGAGACAATACGTTTTATTACCCGGCACTGAATTCTTTATAAAAATATAACAGAATGGTGTATATTCGGCAACACACATGAAGACGGGCAACGAATATGTGCACCCATGCCAGACGTATGATAGTAATTCAGCCGATACAAGCCAAGTAATAATGATATGTATTGCTTGCTACCTATAATAAATGTTGATTAGAAGGAAAATAATAATACGTGTTCAGTCTCATTGCTTTACCATAATGCATAACGTGGATATACCACACTCCACCCATATTAAATCTGAGGCATCCATCTGAAGCAAACAATTGAACTCGTGCACCCGTGCTACTCTATCATAAAAAAAAAAAAAAAAAAAAAAAAAAAAAAAAAACAGTCGATGCTTATAGATTTAGTATCCTTCAAAATAACTTGTTTTGTGTTGAATAGTCTATCTATCTATCTATATACCTAGGCTGCTTCCCCCAAGGAAAGGGAGGTAGCCGAGACAGGACGACACACTCCCCATTTACTCATCCATTCAAACATATTCATTCGCATCTTAGCCCCAAGGGGAGAACGGACAGATCCTCACCGCACCACACCGCACAAGGGTCAACTGCACAATGCAATCAGTGACATCCGCAGCAGGGCCCGACAGCAGAGCTGGTTTACCCCTGCCACATCATAACAGACCCATCCCCTTACCTGCACCTGACCTGACTAGCTGATCACACCAAATGCGGAAGAATATCCCCTCAGGGCTGCGTCATGACTTATTCACAATTTCTCTCCATTTATTTCTGTCACGCACAGCCACTCTTTCTTGCTAAACAGATATCCCTCTCGCATCCAGCGCTCTCTTCACACTGTCCATCCATCCAGTTCGTGGTCTTCCTCTCAGCCTTACACCACTCACATCAGATTTAGTTATCTTTTTCACTAATCGCTCACTATCCATTCTCTCCATATGCCCAAACCATCGCAACACCCTCTGCTCAACTGTACCAGCCATCTCCCGAGCAACTCCAGTTCTCCTTTGCACTTCATCATTTCGCACTCGATCCATATGAGTCACTCCACACATACTCCTCAGACACCTCATCTCCATTACATTCAAACTTTTCCTCTCTGCTACACCCATATTCCATGTTTCAGCCCCATATAACGCAGTCGGTACCACAACACCCTCATACAGCCTTCTCTTTACATCCATTCTAAGCGAACGACATCTAAACACTTTTTCATTCCTCCCAGCACCTTTCCTACTTCATTTATTCTAAACTTCACTTCTGCATCTATTCTTCCATCCACAGCAACATGTGACCCTAGATATTTAAAACACTCTACCTCCTCAAGCAACTCGCCATTCAAAACTATATTCATCCCCCTACCATCTACCAACCTCGTACACTTCATCACTTTACTCTTATTCTCATTTACTTTCAATTTTCTCCTTTCACACACCCTTCCAAACTCCTCTACCAACTGTCTCAATCTCTCCTCTGAATCAGCCACCAGTGCAGTATCATCTGCAAACAGCAGCTGCTTCAGATTCCACTCTCCACCATCAACATTCACCAGACTCAGACCTCCACCTAAAACTCTTGCATTCACCTCCCTTACAACATCTATCTATCTATCTATTGCCAGACGCCTCAATCCCGTTTGGGGTGGCCACAAACAAATCGCCTCCAAGTCGCCCTGTCCCCCGCCATTTCACTGCCCTGCTCCCAACTCACACCCCCCTCTCTCATATACCTCTCCACCCCATCCCTCCATCTCATCCTCGGTCTCCCCCTCCCTCTTCCACCCTCCACCTCACTCACATACACTCTCTTCGTCAATCTTTCACCCTCCATCCTCTCCACATGGCCAAACCACCTCAGTGTGTTCCTCACAACGCTTCCTATCACATCCACATCCACACCACAACGCTCCTTTATATCCTCATTCGTCAGCCTGTCTCTCCACGTGACTCCACAGGCTCCTCTTAAATAACTCATTTCCACTGCTCTCACTCTTGACTTGTGTCCTTCCAACAATGTCCAAGCTTCACTTCCGTACGTTAGAGTTGGTATCACAATACTGTCATGTAGTAACTTTTTTACTTCCATGCTCACTTCCCTGTTTTCTTATCACTGCTTTTAAGGAACCAGCAACCTTTCTTCCCCTGCTGTACCCTTTCAAGCACTTCACCCTCCAAACCTCCATCCTTACTCATCACACTACCCAAATACTTAAACGTACTCACATTTTCCAATTCCTCACCATCCAACCTTGCTGTACATTCACTGACTTCACCTTCTCTCAAAGACCATCACTTTACTCTTCCCTACATTCACCTTTTAGGTTCCGTTTCTTACACACTCTCTCAAACTCATCCACCAAGCCTTGCAGCTCCCCTTCGTCTTCACTTCAACAACACAGTATCATCTGCAAACAACAGTACAGGGAGTTTCCAAACACTATCCTCTCTCACCAGGGCCACTCCAACATCCACTACCCTACCTTGTACCTCTTTTATTACCCCATCCACGTACAGATTGAACAACCATGGAGACATGACACATCCCTGTTTCAAACCAACTTTCAAAGAGAAAAATTCACTTAGTTCACCATCCACACGCACTGCAGCCTTCGCACCATCGTACATACTCTTCACAGCATTCAACAACTTTCCATCTACTCCATATATTCTTAACACTTTCCACAATCCTTGTCTA
>NW_027643453.1:0-20843 GCF_032717465.1 Coenobita brevimanus
TCCTTACAACATCATCCATGTAAATATTACAAACAACCAAGGCGACATCACACATCCCTGTTGCAGCCCCACTCTCACGGGAAACCAATCACTCACAGCATTTCCCCCTCTTACACACCCTCTGCTATTTACATAAAAACTTTTCACCCCTTTTAGTAACCTACCATCAAGTCCATACAATCTTAAAACAGTCCACAAAGCCTCCCTATCAATTCTATCGTACGCTTTCTCTAAATCCATGAATGCCCAAAACACATCCTTGCCTTTTGCTAAATACTTTTCACACACTTGTCTCACAGCAAACACCTGATCCACGTATCCCCTCCCTCTCCTAAAGCCACACTGCTCATCACCAATCACTCCCTCTGTACCCTCTCTAACTCTCATAATTAACACTCTACCATAAACCTTACCTACAACACTCAACAGACTTATACCCCTAAAGCTAGTACATTCATACTTATCACCCTTGCCTATATACAACGGGACCACACAAGCACTTCTGCCCTATCAATTGGCACCATACCTTTCACAAAGCACACATTCAACAATCTTACTAACCAGTCAACAATAGTCACTCCACCACCCTTCAGGCATTCCACAGCACACCCATCCACATACCTGCAGCTTTCCCTGTTTTCACCTCCTTTACTGCCTTCTCCACTTTCTCCTTCGTGATCAAAGAATCATTCAACTCCTCCCAACACATTTATTCCTTGCACCCTTCCATCCGCCACAATCTCAGCCACCCTTTCCTCCTCTACATTTAACAATCTTTCAAAATACTCTGCCCATCTCCTCCTTACTGAATAGTAGGAAAAATAATAAACATGCCGAGTTTCAGTATTATTCCCATGGGGGATGCTCAGGGTAACGCAAACACGTCCTATAAATTTCCCTGCCATATAGCTCATTCTAGCTCATTATAACAACTCATGAAATAGGACTGTGATAAGGCAACACGAGACAGGGGAGGTGTGAACAGCTAGGACCCGCCCACATTGCCTAGCTAACTTGCGTTTTGGATCGAACATTCCTGGGTTGACGATAGTTTTTCTTCTGACTTAACTTTGGAGGCTTAATGTGTTGTCTCAACATCTTTTAATAATGAACGGTAACAAGATATTAACGCCAGAATGGGTACTGGTAACGAAAAGTTAAAAGTAAGTATGCTGAGCCGTAGCACTTTCTTACAGTGACACTGCTATGAAAAATGAGCTGCAAAAATCAAGTTGCAAAATGGAAAAACTCTCCGCCAAAGAAAAGTGAAAGAATCGTTAAAGAATGGGACAAATGCAACATAAAAGGCACACGTGAATCCGAAGTGCGTTGCCACTCATGTGTGAACTACAATGATTCCGGGTAAGAAAGGAAGTTCTTGTTGAAACGGCCTTCAAAGTTTGATGGCCCCACTCCCTCCTCCTAGTTCACAAGGCTGTTTGGGTTCATATCAGGTCCTGTAGGAGAATCCTCGTGGGTTTAAATGTCTTCCAGCAGTGTGACTAACAAGGAAATCAACACAGTCATCCAGACAACAACATGCAACCGTCGTTGTACAATGAACAGGAAGAATTTATAAGTATTTTAACCAATTTTTACGATAATCAAAACTCCATAACACAAACTATTACATGAAATTATACTGCACGGTTGTTAACTTGAAAGTTTGTTCCATTTTGGTTGTGAAATGTTTAGTATCTGCATGAGTGAAGATGAAAGCACAAACAGAAATATTATACACGGCTTATGTTTAGAAAAGGTTGTAAATACCGGCCACGCACTTACCTGTTCTTGGAGGGAAAAAGAGTATGGAGGCCAAAAACTAAAGGTATCTTAGTTCGCATAGAAATCAGGAAAGCTAAATTTCCTGGCGCGGACCCAGGATACAAGGCGAGGCCTTTCCTAGTGGTAGGTTATGAGGGTCTGGACATGCAAAGGGAACAAAGAGAAACAGCTTTGTAGATAAGAAGTATGAATATGAGCATGAATGATAGAAGAATGACAAGCAGTCCGAGTAAAACACTGGATACAGTACCATTAACAATCTTTGGAAACATTGTTTCAGCTGGAGAGACAGCAAGCGATCGTGCAGACTGGGTTATGACGTACAGTAAACCACAACTCACACATAATACTCGTGGGAATGATTGTAAAAGTCTGGTGATAATGATTCTGTGAACATCGCTGATATTGACTCTGTGATGAAAAATTACCGCCCGATGTTCAGTTTAGCGGTGGCCTGTCGTTATTTAAGGGTTAAATTCAGTCTTCGGTAATCCGCTGACGACTGTATATATTTTAAGAACCTTACTCTTGCCCCTGCCAGATAACTGTATTCCGCCTAGTAGTGGTCTGTTGTCGGCTACGGGTTAATTCTGGTATAACTACCGTCAATATTTATTAAGCTTATTCAGTGGTTTCTATACTCAGAGTACGAGATAAAAAAGTTATGTCTAACGCCTTAGCCTGCAATATTGAATTACTTATCGCTTATACAACTGACATGCAGCCAAGATAGTGGTTGATAACTTCTCGTTAGTTTCCTACTTCCATTGTTCTTTCTGAAATCTTGCTCGTACTGACATACTGGACATAATATAATAACAGGTGTTCATCTTCTTAAGACATTACCGAGAACTCGCTGTGCCTGACAATTTGTGCTGACATGCAAGCACTGATAATGTTCTGTTATTATCTCTGTCATTAGGTGAAATTTTCATACCAGGTCATACTCTTCTAGTTAAGTGGATTTGTATCTTATTTTCAAAGAAATTGTTCAGTAACGTAGTTCTACGCCTGGGAAATAAAAGTTGATTATTCTATGTTTATAATGTTTGGCTAGCTTAATGCTAAGAAAAGCCTAACATGGTCTGTTATCGTTATGAGTTTCCAAAAATATAGGAAACAATTAAGGGCTTTTTTTCCTTTCGCTATCTGCTGTAAATATTCGGCCGTAAGAAATCAGTCGTTTAATTTAGCATAATATTATGTAATCGATCGACTGCACGAGGATCATTACGGCACACAATCAGTTTTTGATATGTTCCAGTCTTACCTGCTGTGTCAGCAAGGACAAGAGGTAATATATACAGTGCACGTCAAACAGTGTGGCCAGCCTGAGAATCAATACGGGTTGTTCCAGTTGGCGAAAGGATAAACTAAGATACACAGCCAACTGAGGAACAGATAGGGGAAGAAATGAGTGGCTAAACGGTGACTTCCGAGAAGGCAGGGGATGTGTTGGTCAAATTCGCATTAAAATAAGTTTTTTGAAGTGGACAGAAAACTATTTTCGTGTAGTCTATGACATTTATGTAACTGGAGAACACGTGTTACAGCGAAGACTGGAAAGCGTTGTGTAAGGTACTGGATATTAATGAAGCAGAAGAAAATGTAATCAAAGCCGTCTACAGTTTACGTTGGAGCAGAAGCAGGACTGTCACCGTAGCTTTCATTATGCATATGGACGAGGTGCTGTGAAAGACTAGTTTGGGAAGGAGTGATTCTGAAACAGAAAGGTAATGAGTGAGAACTGTCTGCATTTCTGTATGAGGATGATGCAGTTCTGAGAGGAGGTGGGAGGTGAAAGTTACAGCGTCTTGGAGAAGTTTGTTGAACACTTCATAAGATTAAATTTAGGAGTGAATCCAAAACCAAAGTTACCGTGTACGAAGGTGACGCAGGGTCGATTTCTAGCTGTTTTGGGAGATTTCATGGCAGCTCTTTCGGATATTTTTTATTCCCTGTTACACCTTAATATCATATTCTATGTTGCTGATGCAAACTATGTCGAAATAAATATAAATATGTTGCAAGAAAATATTAAAAATTAATATGCAAAGTTAATCGTTAAAGAAGAGGTAGTACGAGATCTTCAAGGCTAATGAGATACAGTTCGCAGTGGCTATTGAAAATACTGTATGCGACAGTAAATTGTACAGATATAGAGAAATGTGAGAACTTTCAGGAATACAGGGTGTGTTGTGGATAAAGTTAGGAGCATAGAGGACAAAATAAACGACTGGGTATAACTGGGAAGGGAAGTGGCAGGGGCAATGAGACCAGTTCAGTATTCACAAACGATGGATCAAAGCCTCCAAAATAACTGGTTTATTTTCTTACGAAATACAAGACCGCAGAATTTTAATACATATCTTGTTCTTCTCACAATAACAAATTTTAGCTGAGAGAGGAAAATTATATTATAATTGCAAATCATAATAGATAGATAGATAAATAGATAGATAGAGAGACAGATAGAAGCAGGAAGTCAAATGATGAGAAGGTGTTGTGTCTGCGAGAATCGAGCAATGCTAAACATGCTTACACTGAGGAAAGCTGACGACAGCGGCTAGTAAGGAGATGATGCAGTTAGCTGTCAGCAGTCCTCTCGTGAGAAAGGTCTGGTTGCCATGAGGAACTACGTGACACATCCTTACTACACCAGATTTTAGGAAAGAGAGTTTAGAAGGAGACAAGCGACCCTAGAGAGAGGTCGAGACGGAGATTAGCCTTAGAACAGGAAGAGAGAGAGATAGAGATATCGAGACAGGAGGTAGCTACCCAGGACTTATACTGTTATACCTGTTTAATATTTCCAAGACAAATAAAATAGTCCCATACTATTCTTTACCTCTCCCGTCACTACATGACATCTGGTGGGGAAACTACTACAAGATATAAAAGCCGCTCGACCACAAGTCTAAAATATACTTCTCTACAAGTAACTACAAAGTCTTTACGACATTTGGTAGCAGCGAACGTATACGAACCTCGTCTACGAATCAACATTAAATTCCTACAAAATATCAAGATTGACAACAACCAACAATATCAGCTCCTGCCCCTCCGTCTCCCAGATCATTACGCTGATGCAGAGGTCAAGAGATCACTCTGACGCCTTGCACGTAGCTTAACGACAAACCAGCAAATCTGCGGACATCGTCTCCGAATTAAAAGCAAATTTCTACAAAAGCAACCGATACTACAAGATTAGCTTCAGTTCTACATTGAATCCTACAAAATACAGCCTACAGTGCAAATAGTCTACAAGTCTACGACGAATAAGCGAACTACAGCCATCTACAATCAACTACAATTAACAACTCTACGTCGTCTGTATAATCTTCTACACGCACCTACAAGTACCGGCAGTCTTCATCCTACAACGAGTAAATCACAAGAAAAAAGGACCAAGAATACATCAAGAAAGAAAGAAAACATACAAACAAACAAACAAACAAACGAAGAGTGAGAGACGACTCACAACTCATAACCACCAGACCTCACCCTCCTCTCTCTGCTACATCCACCCAACCACCACCGCCTACGCAGGTGTGAAGAGGTCAGGACGACAGAAGCAAACACCAAGTCCATATTCACAACTCATCTTACTCACTCGTCTTCACTCAAGTTACTCATCGCTACTCATTCACTCACCACAGCTACCAGTGTGGGAAGTTGAGGTCATCATGCGTGCTTGCTGAACAGACGCCACGTCAGTCAACTCACCACCTGCACCACCACTCACACCATTCCCACCACGGTAAAAATTAGTGAGTTACATAGTTACTTCATTCATACAATACACAGTGATAGACAATAAGCTTCTGCACAAACATATAAAACGTACTGTATAGTTACAACTTAAATACACATACTTACTTCAATTATCTTCATAATTCAATCATTAAATACTTGCACCAACAATAAATATTCTACACTGTCTATATTCATTCATTTATTATAACATTTATTTACTGTCAACGAGTGTTACCATTTATACCTACATAAAATACGTGTTACATACATACAACTATACATTATTATATCTACAAAGTGATAAAGAAAATATACAATCACAGTTACTCAGTGAGCAATTAAAAGAACTGTATTAAACATTTATTAATTAAAGCTACCTAGTGGAAACATATAAATTAAGTTACAAGGTACTCTAGTAAAAAAAAAATAAAAATGGCCAACACAAATGCCATTAGCAAGAGTGAACATCTTCAACACAATCGTGAAGACAATGATTTCCCACACAGTGCTGACACACATATTACCCACGATAGGTACAGGTGAACAACGAATCAGTGTGTATAGTTAATACTGTATATAGTGTATATATTTTTTATATAACATAACAAAATATGGGACTATATAATATCGTTTTCAGTAATATCTGTGCGATATAAACTAAACTTTAAAAAGTATCTCAAGGAAATTAGTCAGCAATTATGCAACCATGAACAACATGGAAAAAAGCGTACACAAGCAAAGAGAAACAAACTATAGAAAATCAATACATACAAAAAAGAAAGAAAGAAAAGTAAGAAAGAAAAAAAGAGAAATAGAGTAAGATCACATAACAAACAAATGAAAATAAGTGTAAATGTTACTACATAAGTCAAAATACCACGTAAACTACAAACAAAAAAGCAAATTGTTGTCTCCACATACAAGTGGCACGACACATCACTATCATCGACCGCAGCATATGTTAGGACTGCAGTTATTACAATTATGTTACTCCATATTATAATTATGTAACTACAAACAATATGTACCAATTTATGTGACAGTTGCATTAACAAGATGTAACTTTTATGTAACTTTAACTACAATTATGTAACTACAAACGATAGGTAACAATTATGTAACGACAAACGATTGCATTATGTTACACTAACTACAATTATGTACCTACAAACGATATGTAACAATTATGTAACGACAAACGATTGCATTATGTTACACTTTGCCAATTATGTAACAGTTGCATTAACAAGATGTAACTTTTATGTAACTTTAACAACAATTATGTACCTACAAACGATATGTAACAATTATGTAACGACAAAACAGTTGCATTAACAAGATGTAACTTTTATGTAACTACAATTATAAGGCCAACACAATTATGCATTAACACAATATTTGGTAACAATTCATAAAATGTTACAATTATGTAGTACCACAATGTTAGTACAATATTATAAGTCATACAATTATAGCACAATTCTATATTACCAGTATCATCATACAAGTTAGGTGAAATATTAGACATTACTAAAGTGATAACTCAAATATGTAATGTATAACCTAGCAGTATTACCATTGCACAATTATATGCGTACGTCTGTTGTACATGCACGTCTTACAAAGTGTTATACAACAATCATTGCATTTATTCAAATATGTATACAACTTATTTAAAATGTAGTATTACTGAATAATCACTATTTACTATGAATAATATATGTATACAATATTCATACAATTATGTTATTTTACAATATTATGTATTTCACTTAATTAGCTTATAAGTTCATTATAATGTGTATGTAGTATGTATTAATATATTATAACTATTAAATGTCGATGGTACGCCATTTCGCGCGGCCGAGCAATGTGGTAGGTCTCCATATTATAATTGCAAATCATAATAGATAGATAGATAAATAGATAGATAGAGAGACAGATAGAAGCAGGAAGTCCAAATGATGAGAAGGTGTTGTGTCTGCGAGAATCGAGCAATGCTAAACATGCTTACACTGAGGAAAGCTGACGACAGCGGCCAGTAAGGAGATGATGCAGTTAGCTGTCAGCAGTCCTCTCGTGAACAAAGATCTAGTCCACCCCTGCTATACCAGAATTTAGGAAAGAGAGCTCAGACGGAGATTAGCCACCGAACAGGCTAGACAGAAGGAGACAAGCGACCCTAGAGAGGTCGAGACGGAGATTAGCCACCGAACAGGCTAGACAGAGAAGGAGACAAGCGACCCTAGAGAGAGGTCGAGACGGAGATTAGCCTTAGAACAGGAAGAGAGAGAGAGATAGCAGAGACAGGGAGGTAGCTACCCAGGACTTATACTATTATACCTGTTTAATATTTCCAAGACAAATAAAAATAGTCCCATACTATTCTTTACCTCTCCCGTCACTACATGACATCTGGTGGGGAAACTACTACAAGATATAAAAGCCGCTCTGACCACAAGTCTAAAATATACTTCTCTACAAGTAACTACAAAGTCTTATGACACAGGGTGTGTTGTGGATAAAGTTAGGAGCATAGAGGACAAAATAAACGACTGGGTATAACTGGGAAGGGAAGTGGCAGGGGCAATGAGACCAGTTCAGTATTCACAAACGATGGATCAAAGCCTCCAAAATAACTGGTTTATTTTCTTACGAAATACAAGACCGCAGAATTTTAATACATATCTTGTTCTTCTCACAATAACAAATTTTAGCTGAGAGAGGAAAATTATCATAGGTTTATGCTTTATAGGAAGGATAAGGAAAAGGAAATTCTGAACCTTGTCATGGTTCCTGCTCATCTTGCAAATTCAAATCTAATTTATATGAGGGAGTAAATCCTATGTTAGTTTCTGAGTCAGGGTCCAGAAACAAGGCATGGGAAGATCTGCCTTGTCTTTTTTCTTGGTCTTCCTACAAAATAAGACCTTAGATAGTATGGTAGGGGCTGTAGTGAAAGGCTGCAGTAAATGGGTCAGTGGTGGTAGTGGATAAGGTGGTGATAGTGGATGGTGGTAATGGTGGTCGCAGAAAGTGGTAGTACATGGGTCGATGGTGGTCGTAGTCGTGGTCGTGGTGATGGCGATGGTGATAAGTGTGGTGATTGTAGTGGTAGCAGAAGGTGTAAATGATGATGATGATGATGATGATGATGATGATGATGATGAATGACAGTAGTAGTGGATGATGACTGAACATGGGTCATCGATGATCGTGGAAGGTGTGAGAAGTTGTGAATGTTTGTAGTAATGGCAGTGGATGGTGGTACTGGATGATGGTAGTAAATGGGTCAGAAATGGTGGCAATGGTACCAGCGCATGGTGGTGGTAAATGCGTCATCAGTCGGTGGTGGTGGTGGTGGTGGTGGTGGTTGTGGACTGTTTAACGTTTTCAGTTGGATGTCATTTTTAATTTTAGTCTTAGCTTGTTCAAAAGCTTTTATTCAGCTAAGGGAAAGATTAGGCTGTGAAGGGGATAAAAGAGAGTGTCATTACAAAATTAGTTTATTAAAATTTTCTGTCTCAGTCTCTCATATTCTAGAAATAACAAGAATAAACTGAAAATGATCGTCAAATGGAAGGTGTTTATGGTGGTAGTGGATAATTTTGTGGTGGTGGTGGTGGTTATGGTGGTGGTGGAAGCAGTGGATGGTGGTAGCAGGTGGCTCAAGGGTGGTAGTGGATGAATTAGTGGTGGTAATAAATGGGTTAGTGTTAAAGTAACGAATATATTGGATGAGTGTACTGGTTTTAACACAAACACACAACAATGAAGCTTAGTCGATGCTGGAGGGGCACTAGTAGACGTGATGGGTGCTGGTTAGGTTACCTCAGCAATACCCGTGGAGTGACGAAGGACAGATGGACAAACGAAAGGGATCTGTGAAAACTGTGGAGTGCAGTTGATGTGTGGAAAAAAAAAAGAGACATTACTGCAAGGTAGTGTGACCCTAAAGAGAGAATGAAACGTTAGGAACTAGCACACTGTCAGAGTTAAATGGATGGAGTAAGATGTAAAACATGAACTAGACAGAGGGATAAGGTAGAATATGATATGAAGAAAAAAGAACTCATTGAGGAAAATCTCAGCAAATCTGATGAGTCATGCCTCGGATACCCATGGATACGCGTAACTGAACTATGAACAAAGACTTGAGTAGGATACAGACAGGACCCATATACATATATGTATATACATATATACATATATCTATATCTATATCTATCTATCTATATATATATATATATATATCTATACATTCTATATCTATCTATCTATCTATCTATATATATATATATATATATGTATATACAGTATATATATATATATATATATATATATATATATATATATATATATATATATATATATATATATATATATATGATACAGATATACAAAGCACTCTCTTACGGAAAAGTTAGGCTGAATTTTATCAATAAATATGTAAAAATGAGCAGAAGTATGGCAAATGATCACTCCGGTTCTGAATCATACGACAAACTATGGGCTGCATAAAGTAGGTAAACTAGGAGAAGTCGTCCGCCATGAAGGCCGCAACGTGGGATTCGACGCTACTGTTTCAATAGGCTTGGTATGACTAGACTCGCTCGAATTCACTCGACTCCGCTCTAATCGAATTATTACCTTGGCTTCTACCTATTGTTCATGCAGATTTTTGGTATAACAAGTAAACTTGAATTATTGTTAAAAATGCATTTTTTTTCCCCGAAGGCCTTGTATAACAAACATGTAAACTTGACTAGGTAATGGTGCGACTCGGCGCCGAAGCATCTCAATCTGTAAATGAAACCAACTGTTCACTGCGTAAAGGTGGTACTTACTTATGTAGGCCAGGCACTGCACAACTGCTTACCTGAAACAACGGATACCAGATTATACTACACTGTTGTTCACATATGCAAGACTTATATGACTAAAGGTAATAATTATGTGGATCTAATACTCAATTAAAGCTGTTTTTTTTTTTTCGCTGTGTGTGTATGTGTGTGTGTGTGTGTGTGTGTGTGTGTGTGTGTGAAAACTTGCTGAATTATCCTCTTGGCAAAATTTGGTGGGTGGGTGAACTGGTGAGTGGGTGTTTCCTCTGTACACAGGGCACTGGGTGGGTAGGTTGTTTGACTGGTGCTTGGGTGCTTTGGTGGGTGGGCTCCTCCATACAGACTTTTCTGCATGGTTTTGTTGGTGGCAAGGTGGGTGGGTGGGTGGATGGGTGGGTAGAGGAGAGGATGGGTGGGGAGTAAAGTGCGTTCAGTGGAGAATAGGTCCATGCTGAAAGTAGGTCCTTGGAGGGAATTGGTGTCATCCCATGGAGGGGAAGTAATTTAGGGAAGCAGGTAGGCCCTCCCTTGGGGGAAAGTAGGTCCACGGGTGAATAAGTAAGTTACATGATGCGGAAACAGGTCCATGATGAAAATTTAAGTTCGTCACACAGAGGAAAATTTTCCAATACGGGAGCAGTTACGCCAATCTCGTAGGGAAAAAGTAAGTCCATAAGGCAACAGATAATAATTCACATGGGAGAACATACAGTACAGTAGGTTTATGGTTGGAGATGCTCCATGTAGAAAATTGGGTCCCTGAGGTACTGGGCAGAAACAGGAAAACAGGTCCAGTGGGTTACAAAATGTCAAGGGAGGATAAGATCTGTGTAAA
The DNA here is from genome assembly GCF_032717465.1 of Coenobita brevimanus. Lineage (NCBI taxonomy): Eukaryota > Metazoa > Arthropoda > Malacostraca > Decapoda > Coenobitidae > Coenobita > Coenobita brevimanus. Next base: position 11,221 of record NW_027643453.1, read on the forward strand.
AATAGGTTCGTGTGGGGAACAGCTGTCTTCCTTCACAAGAAACTACTGTAAGTTCGTGAGCGAACTGGTCTACAGATGACGAAGTGGCCTTGTATTCCAGGATAGTGGGTGAATAACTCGCCTTCGTTACAGAGATGAGCACCGCACCTAAGTATCTAACGGCCTCTGCTCCACCTTTACCTTTTACAAGGCATTATCAGCAAAGTCGATACCATTCATTAGTGAAAAAGGAAATGGTGCGTGTTTCTAACCTCTTCTTTACCAGATTATCCCAACAAAGCTGACTAAAACCGTCTGGGAATAACAAGAAAGATTTTAAGTCTCTTTGTATCGAACAAGGAAAAAATATGGGCTTTATATTTCCTCATAAAACCTTCAGAAATAAAGAACAACCAAAACAAGCATACAACATTCTCACCACGAAGCCTATATAAATCAGAGAGAATGGTAATCATATACAAGTACTACACTGCCAGACAATTGTTATATTAAAGAAAGTCCTTTGAGATGTACACGAACATAGAGGACTATACTTTACATACAAAAGCTGATCAAAATCGTCGTCCGATAGCAGGAGTATATGACATGTTATTTTTCTGAAAAGGATAACAACCTCCTTAGTACGGAAATCTTATATAGTTTTATTGGTGTGTTTACAGCAAGAATAAAAGCGTAAATGACATGCTCAGGCTAAACGAGTTAAAAAGATACAAAATGACTGGGAAAAAAAAATCTTCCTTCTGATTCAGACATGTCAACAAAGGCACCGATGTAAAGAGGTAATTATAAGAGCGAAGGATAGACCCGTGTGCACGGGACTTTGGCGAAAGCTTTGCCATTGCACTTGACATCTCAAAGGCTTTCGATCGAGTCTGGCATAAATTTACTTTAATTTCCAAACTGCCCTCCTAAGGTTTCTATCCTTCTATCTATGCCTTCATCGCTAGCTTCCTTTCTGGTCGTTCTATAGCTGCTGTTGTAGACGGCCATCGTTCTTCTCCTAGATCTATCAACAGTGGTGTTCCTCAGGGCTCTGTCCTATCACCAACTCTCTTCCTTTTATTCATCAATGATCTTCTAAGCTGCACATCTAACCCTATCCACTCATACGCTGATGACTCCACCCTTCACCTTTCCATTCGGTTCCCGCAACGCCCATCTCACCAGTTACTTCAACAAGCAAGGGATGAGGCTATGGCACACCTAATGTCTGACTTGGCTCGTATCTCTGACTGGGGTAAAAATAATATGGTTGTTTTTAATGCATCTTAGACTCAGTTCTTACACCTATCAACCCGACAAAATCTTCCACAGGTATACCCACTAATGTTTAATAATATTCAGCTTAATCCTGCATCATCCTTGAACATGCTTGGGGTTTCATTTACTGGGGACTTATCTTGGAAAGATCATATTACATCTCTTGTAAAATCTGCTTCAAGAGATTGGGTGTGCTAAGCCGACTCCGCTCTTTCTTTACCCCTGTACAATTGTTGACTCTACACAGGGGTTTTATCCGCCCCTGTGTGGAGTACAACTCTCATGTGTGGGGAGGCTCCCCACATACAGCTCTTCTCAATAGGGTGGAGTCAAAGGCTTTTCGTCTCATTAACTCTCCTCCTCTTACTGACTCCCTTCAACCTCTGTCTCTTCGCCACACTGTTGCATCTTTATCTCTTTTCTATCGCTACTTTAATGGTCACTGCTCCTCTGAACTGCCTGCTTGCATTCCTCCACCTTTACGACGGGCGCATAGCACCCGTCTGGCAGCAAACTCTCATCCCTTTTCTGTCTAAGTCTCTAATGCAAGAGTTAACCGTTACTCCCAGTCTTTCATTTATGCAACAGGAACTGTCTCCCTCTGTCTGTATTTCCTGCTGGCTATGATCTCCAGTCTTTCAAACGCAGTGTGTCCAGGCATCTCAAAATGATCGGATCTTGAATTTGGCTCTCTATTGTATTTTGTTTTTCTCTTGGAGGGAAGTGTTACTGCGGGCTCATGGCCTTTGGTTCCTTCTTCCTCGCATAAAAAAAGAAAAAATCAGATACCAACAGTAAAGTGTGTTGGTGTATCCCCGACACGCACTCACGCACTCACGCACGCAGAACACACACACACACACACACACACACACGGGCAATTAGGAAAACAATACAGCCACGTATACCCTCATGCTAAAACACACGGCAACAAACACTCAGACAAGCAGGCGTGTAGTAAAATCAAGCCAGTGAAAGCCAGTACAGTAGGTCGGTCGGTGCTGATGGTGGTGGAGGGACGAGATGCAACAGCAGCAGCAGCCTCATCCTTTTTTTTTTTCCTTATTGCTCTTGTCATTTTTCTTTCGTACTGCTGATCCTGAATGGGTTTTTCTGGAATCATCAGTCCCATCCTCGTTACCATAGATTTTACTTCTTTGTTCTTTGCGTTTCCAGGACTGAGAATCACGCACCTACATGAATTTAGTTCCTCCTCTTAACTTTGATATATTTTTGCAGGAACAATGAAAAACATAGCAGGGTTCCAAACTTTCTATTATTGTCTTCTCTCCAAAAAACAAATCACAGGTACGACAGGGGGTGGATCGTAAGTTGGTTTATGAACTCTAACCCTACTGTTTTCTTCTTTTACTTCAGATTTCCCTTCTTCCTGTTTTTTCTGTGATCGTCAGCTTCTCGTGCTTTTTGGTTATATTATTTCCCCTCGCTCGCTTCTCCAGCTCTCATTCCTCCACTCTCAGCTGTAACCCACTCACCGTTGTTACCTCTTCCCATTGTTTTTTTTCCAGACTCCACCTCGTCCCACTCTTCAGGCTCTCTCAGTGCACACGTGGAGGCGACACAATTAACAATATTTATAGTGTAATGACGCTGCTTCGCGACGCCCACCCATCCCCTAAATCTTAATCGGCCAAGACGAAACAATGGGCAGTATTCATAAGCTTTTCTGAGTGTGAGTTGTCTAAAATTGTTAGTTAATGTGTTCACTCACACAGCTGCCGCACACTTCATAACCAAACCAGAGTGAATGATGAGAAATATATAAAAGCTGAACTATTCATAACAGAAAAGATCTTACATGAATACTAGTCCACGGTTGCTGCCTCCTCCCTCATAAACTCAGTCTGGGGGTCAAGAAAACACATGACCTTCCCAGACCTCGACTTTGCCTTCCCGTCCATCACACACCAGCATGGACACATTTTTTTTTTTTTTTTTTTTTATTGGCCCCTCTCTCTCCTCAATAACTCTTGCCTCCAAAGAGAGAAGAACCAGACGTGATAAACTATGACTCAGTGGGGCTGAGTCCTGGTGGCTACCCTTTGACCAGAACCAAGGTGGCCCAGAACAGGCTGACTATGGCCAGCGTCCACCACGACCGTGGCCACAACAATGACAAAGACAGTGATGCTGGTGGAGGACCAGTTATAGCCAGTAATAACCTGTCCCCATGCTGGCGAAGTGTGCTTGGGAAAGGGGTGCCCGCAGCATGAACGAAGCATGTGAAAGTGGATGTGTTGTATTAGCTGTGTTTATGTGTGTCAGTGTAAATATGACACCAGTAACCCCAACTGGATGCAAATATTAAAACGCAATCACATGAAAAGACATACCAAAACTCATATCAAATATCCGCCACTCCGCGCGCTCAAACCCTAGACTCGTAGGACCCGCATCACGAGATGGGTACGCCATCAATGAAGCCATCGCAGCTCACTCTCTGTATCATGCACTGCTCAACTGGAAGAATTATGTCCGGCTGCTTTGTGAGAAGGTATAACAGTTTTGGCCAGACCTGGACCCTCTTCAGATATTTAAATACAAGAGTTTCCATATGTTGGTATGGTTCTTCCCTGTGAAAAAATCACGGCACTGTGTAATCTTGACAGTTGGTCAGTCCGTTCCCAGAAATCCAACATTTTTTTACAAGCCGCACAGGTTTAAAAACACACTTGGGCATTGATACCCACAGTCAGTACTGAATGCATGTTAGGTCTGTGTAATGATACAATTAATGTTTTATCAAGAATTACAATGCAAGCTTTTTTTTTTTTTTTCTTTAAGAAGTGGATGGAGAGATCTTGTGATTATTTTCTTAAATCTTGTTATAAATACAGTGTCTGAGAGAGTCCAAAGATTCTGGTATTCTGTAAGCTCTGGCAACACATACAAATATATGCAAGCCAGGAGTAGAGGGTTAGTGGGTTATATGTATTCTTATCACGATCACTGGTACACACAGGTGAAGGGAACGAAGGATGGCATATGAAGTAATTGCAAAGGTAGATCTAAACCCATGAAAGGTGTCGTTTATGTCGATGGATGAACAGTGAAGGAAAAACCTCTGCCAGTGTGACTAAGATCGTGGGTAATACTCGGGTCTGATGTGCATTATGTCTGGTGTTGCCTCCAAGCCTGTGAATGCCACCATATTGCTGGAGTGACCTGAGTAAAGAGATGTAGCGACCCTTGCAGTCCTGACGTAAGCCTGGTCTCCTTACATGGCAAACAGCTCTGATGGACTTTTTCAAAGCCCGCCAACTACCCGCGGATTTCAGTCATCCTCTGGAAAAGCTTTCACTGGCGCCGGCCGACCCTTGCCTCGCTGGCAGGTCACTAAACTGGGATGAATGAACACCATCCCGCTGCCACTCGACACGACCAAGAGTAGTGTGCACTGAGGATTGTAAGAATCTTAGATCAAACAACTGTGTCAAAGGATTGTTGAAATAAAGAAAATACAGTATAGCCGAAATTTTAATTGCGCTAAACAGTCAAATGTCAAGGTCACTAAACAGTGTCTCGGATAGCTATACGAATCTACAACGGATTAATCAGATTTTAAGACAGTATTTAATTCCGTAACTGTACGAATCCAAGGTCAAACAACTTGGACAATAACCCGTGGGTGCATCATCCTCTCTAAACTGTAGCTAGACATTCCCTCCCCTCTGCGCCTGCTCACAGCCATTGTCTCGTCCACTTACCTGTCCATCAACTCTTTCCGGGCTGAGTGTAACAGTGGCTTGATTTTAAGTAAAGCTATATTTTACTCAGGATCTCACCCTTGATTGATTTCGAATTACCACTGAGGCCGATGCTTAACATACACTTCTCTTGTCAAGGTTTGGAGTTAAGGTTGGTTTAGCGGTACTCACACAGGGAGGATTTACTGGCTACTTGCTGGCCAGCAGAAAATGCAGATTTTTCCGCGACCTGTTTTTATAAGTAAGGAAAAATCAATTAATGAAAGTATTAACTCTGCTAACTGAAAAAAAAAAAAATCACTCAGTTTGATCTGAGAAAGCAAACTGGCACCACCCGCTACATTGAAAAAACTACCCCCCCCCAAAAAAAAAAACATTAATATGAAAAAATGACTGTGGTAACTTAAGAAAAAAATCTAACTCTGAAAATCCACTTCCCCGAGTTACACAAAACGGCTCTGTGAACTGTTAAATAATTACTAACACTTAAAAAAAAAAAAACTTCCATACTTATACAAGAAATAACTGCCTCCTCCGCAGTTATGTCAATTCTTTAAAAATATAAATAAAAACAATGAATAATCCACTCAATCTAAAAGGTATTCTGTTAAGTAGCAAACAGCTCTTCATTCCTCTGCCTATTAATGGCTGCCCCCTACCCCTCCTAGCCCCCAGTCGTCCTCAGAACCTCACCTTTATAATATTCTTCCTTTCTCTCTCCCTGGCCCCAACAGCTCACTCCTCTCCGCCCACACGCGCCTTATATGTTCATACATATTGCACGCCGCTCTTTCTCCTCCATTCCTCAGGCAGTTTTTGTCGCAGTCTAAACATCCTCCTCCCCCATCGACCCTTCCCCTTCCCAAACCACAAACCCACCACCTCCAACCCTCCAGGCACGCAACGCGCACGCAGATGCACAAGGACACAAATATACACGTGCGCATACACACACGCACACATACACATGTGCGCACACACGTGTGCACAAATACACACTTGTGGATGCACGCACACACACACACACACACACACACACACACACACACACACACACACATACACAAATCCTACGTGAACAGAAAGTCTTCAAGGCTTGACAGTCGCTGCAGTTTAAAGGCATGTGCTCAGTGACTAAAGATGTATCTGTACTCTTTCCTTCTTCTTTGTTACAGTGGATGGAATTTTGAAAATATTGTCCAGCAGCTTCTTATGAATGTATAAGAATGGCGTCAGACAGGGGGTCCCCAACTTCTTGTTTATTATTTATCATTTTTGTAAACAATATGATTAAGTTGATAAAAAAAAAGTCCAATTGTGGGCCAGATGGTTTCAGTGGCTTCATCTCTCCTTTGTCCTTATGGACGATACTGTTCTTCTCTCGACAACGCGACGCTTGGGGATGGAACATAAACTTACATTTCTGAACTCAGTTCTGTGTAAATAATGGCATGGTTGTGAAGATAATATTAAGACCCAAGTTCTTTGCAATCCATGCGTCAGTGGGCGATCGTGGAGCCATTCCTGGCGTTGGTGAGATGGTTGTGCAGTGGTGTGACAGGTATGTGTATCTGGGCAGTCTGTTCACAAGCTGACGGGACCTCTGTCGTCCGCCATTACCGCCCACGCACAAGCAAAAATGTGCCACATTCTGAAATTTGTGTCATTTTTGGAAAAGAATATAGACATACCATTTTATGTTAAAAGAAAAATGTTTGAAGCAGCCTTAATGTCAACCATCCTATATGGCTGTGAGTCCTGGTTCAATGGGACCTTGAGGCCAATGGAAAAATTGTGGCTAACTGGGGAGATGAACAGCTGCTGGGAGCTCGTATGACGGCGTGCACGGAAGTTTGTTATGTGGAACTCTGGTGCCAGCCACTGAAATCTTTAGTACTAGCAAGGCAGAGGAAGCTTTTCCAGCGATTGTGAGGGAAGAGGCGTGGCATGTGCCCGATTATCCGTGGGTGCACGCTGTCAGGCTGACCATTGAGGTTAACACACCAACAAGTAAACACATTAAGAGTTTAATTAATAATTCTGTTGATGATGTTAAAGTTGGCATTGAATCTTTAAAGCAATCAATTTCTAACTCCACATCTTCTAGAAGGCTAATTTATAAAGTGTTGAACCCTACTCTTGACAGTTCACGAGATTTACAAATGTCGTGGTAAAACTAGTGAGGTATACAGAGTGGCAATTTAGTTGGCTGCCGCAATCAGTCATAACCCATGGCGATTGAGACGGGCCGTTTGAATCGGCGAGATCGGGGACGCTTCCGGGTAGCAGAGCTTGCTCTGTCCCTGTGGTGCTGTGCAAACAGAGTTGCATGTACTGGAGGTGTGTCCACTGGACTCAGCACATACGTACAACATAAAACTTTACTTCCTGGAGTCAACAATTGGTGACGATGCTCAGTTTCCTACTGGAGGAAATGGTGTATAAGGTACTTTCCTGTTTTGGCTAGTGTGTACTATAATGTTTATCATAACCTATGTTATTTAAAGTGTATTTAATTCATTTTGTATGCTCTTATTCTAACTATGATATATCATTGGGATTTTTTTTTCCGTAAAAAGGTGATTGGTCAAATTGTAGTTAAGTTACTAATCAGAAGTGTAATGATTTCCATCTTTCATTAAGGCTATATAGATGTGTCTGATCAACCCTTTAACCTGCCCCATCCCGACCAGTTTTCCACCACTGACTCCCCCAATCCCAACGATTTTAGGATTTTTTTTTTTTGGCTCAAAACTTCGCTTTTGGTGAGAAACATCGAAAAATTCATAGGAGAAATCGCTCACCTGAGGTTTAAAATAATTATTACAGGTAGGGAGTACCTCCTTACCTTACTGCTTTTCTATCAGGCTGTGCACCAAAGAAAACGAGTTCTATGGGAGGATAACTATTTCCACACCACTCATAAATCGTATTTATTTATTTACTTGGTACGAATTTATATGTAGTACAAGAGTATATTGGTTTTCAAGCAGTAATATAGGCATTATAAGCATTGTTTCACTCACTAATACCTGACCTTTTTTTGCCACCACATTACCTGGATCATCATTTCTAACTGTTTCTTCCTCTAGTGCTATGTAAAGTTTGTCCTCCACATTGTCATTGATTGGGGAATCACTCTGGCCCTGAATTTCGTAATGTGGCATGACATGGCTATACTGGCCAGGTCACTGATAACAGGTGAATTGCTGAGACAAAGGCATGCAGGGGGGGAGGAGGCTGTGCTGGGTAAGGCATTGTCCCTGCCTGGCATCTTGTTGAGGAAGGTGTCACGTGTAAACGTACCAAAAATGACTATGAAAATTGGAAAATTGTGCAAATTAGGGACCTTGCAATTCTTTTGCGTTTATGTACGTCGACTATTGATTGGCAGTGAAAAAACGTGTGGACGTTAAAGAACGTCGACGGGACGCTCGGGTTAATACTTCGCTTGTTTTGTGGACCATAATTGTTTGCGAATATCTGATGTGCTGTTTATCTTGTATAAGGTTTATTGTTGCTTGAGATCCTGTATGTGTAACTGGATATTGTGGTCAAAAATAACATACTTACTTGCTACTTATTTACTTACTATGTGCTTGCATTATTTCTTTCAGTATAGCATGGAGTATATATAGGCTTTGCAAAATAAGGCAAATAAGTAAATATCGCTCATGGTGAAATCTTTGGTCACCTGAGTAAGAATAATCTTTGTAAAGTACACGCATGAGCACACACGCACACACCTACCCACAAGCATACACGCAAACGCACGCACAAAATTCATCCACCCACAACCACACACACGATCCAGATTGTATCTGTGAGATGGCAAGATTTCTTACAATAAAATCTAGTCATGGACGTTCACCAATATTTTTCCGTTTCACTCGTTTCACTCTCTCATTACCCAAGATTCCAGGGACAGTGTTACGGTTTGGGGGTAAAAGAATCATACCTGCTTTACGGGGAGACGCTTTGTTATTACTAGCTGCATAAATTTGCTATTACTTAAAGAAAATAAATATAGTAGACAGGGGCACTTGTATATCAGTATGAAGCTTTGGCCATACCAGTGGGTAAGTGGGTTGCTCTCTCTCTCTCTCTCTCTCTGATAATGACACAGATACATCCCTCATCAGAGTCGCTAACAAAGGGAGGGCGGTTCATCTCACACATCACCTGTTCCTCAAACCCACTTTTCAAGTAACATCATATACAGCACAAAAATTTATCCAAAAATCCAAAATGTTGCCCGGACAGAGATCTCCATCACTTCCCCACAATTTACATCACTTTCTCTTCACTGTATACAGTACCTCCCTCTTCCCTCTTCCCCTCCTTTCTAATCCCCCTCCCCCTCCCTCCGTCCCTGACTCTACCCCAAACCCACTTATTCTCCTCGCCTTCCTTTCCCCACTCTCCTTAACTCTTCCCCCTCCTCCCTCCCTTTCTCCTATCCCCTTAACCTTCCCTTACCTCACCCCTCTTCCCCACCCCCTCTCCAACTTCATCCTCTATCTTAGTCCTCTTTCTGCTCCTTCCCCTCCCTCCCCAGTCTGAACTGACACCTTAAGGTATGAGTCAAGTGTTACTTATTTGGCGGGAATGGAATAATGCTTAGCCTGGGTGGTG
>NW_027643454.1:0-4995 GCF_032717465.1 Coenobita brevimanus
TTACCATTACCATCACCAATACCACCATTACCACTACCACCACCACCACCACCACCTTCATCACCATCACCATTACCACCATTACCATTACCACTACCACCACTTCCATTACCGTCACCATTACCACCATTACCACTACCACCACCACCACTTCCATTACCATCACCATTTCCACCATTACCATTACCACTACCACCACCACCACCACCACCACCACCTTCATCACCATCACCATTACCACCATTACCACCACCACCACCACCACTATACGCTATATCACTAATACTATCATCATCACTACCACCACCTCTATTACACACTGTCGCCATCATCACCACCATCAATATCACCACTAACACCACCACTATACACTATCACTACCACTGCCATCACCACCACTAACAAAATTACACACCGTCACCAGCATCATCACTAACTTTATCACCACTACCACTATCACCACCATCACTACTACCACTATTACCACATCATCATCATCACACCTACTACCATTACCACTACACATTATCATCATCATTATTATAATCATCACCACTGTTCACAATCACCACTACCAATATTACCACTACCACCACCACTGGAAACTATATCACCACCACCACCACCACTATTACACACCATCACCATCATCTTCAGTATCACTATCGCCACTACACACTATCATTACCAACACTACCACCACGACTACCACCACCATTACACCGCCATCATCATCACAACCACTGCCATCACCACTACACACTATTACCACCATCACTACCGCCGTCATCACCACTACACACTAGCACCACCATCACCACGAACATTATCACCACTGCCACCTCTACGACACATCACAATCACCACTGACACCATCATCACTAATATCATCATTAGTACTACCTCTGCCACGATCACCACTATCGCAGTCACCACTGCCGTCAGCACCACTACCACCACCGCCAATAATATCATCACCACTATCACCGTCACTGACCACTACCTACATTTTTCACCATCACCACCACCACCACCACTACCACTACTACCATCATTACAATTACCATCCCATACTACCACCACGTACCACTACTACCACCACCACCATCACCACCATCATCTCCACCAAATACTATCACCACCACCACCACCAAGAACAGAGACGTCATGGTACTGAAGGAAAGTTGCTGAAGAATAACTTCTAACCCTCTAATTCGCGAGGTCATTCCTAAGTTTGCTAAAACCGCCTCGAAGAAGCCTTGATTGTTGTAGAGTCCGTAACTTCTTCACTGACGAGCAGTTAGTTATAATTTATAAGAGTCATGTGCACTCTCAGCTTGAATATTGCTTACCCTTGTGGAATGGATGTGGAGAGGTTGCATTAAAACAACTAGACAAAATTCAGAACAAAGCTGTTAGAATTATTAACAACCCTGCCATTACATATAAACTACCTCCCCTACAGGTAAGAAGGAATGTTGTCTCCCTTGCATTATTTTACAGATATTTTTATGGCAAATGCTCAGACGAGGTTGCGTCCATGGTGCCACCTCTCCATGCCTTCCCTCGTGCTACAAGGGGATCTGGTAGCCCTCATGACTGGAATGTCACACTGCCACAGCCACATTGCAGAACTTCTGCCTATCAGATTTTTTTATTCCTCGAATTGCATCTTTCTGGAACTCGCTTCCCCAGAGTTGTTTCCCCCCAAACTTCAACCTACAGCTGTTCAAGGACAGCTGTTACTTATATTTTATGAATGAAGGACGCCAGTAATCTGGTGTATGGATTTTTTTTTTTTTTCATTTGCTTTTCCTTCCTCTGCTTTGTTATTCAAAAAAAAAAAAAAGCTAAACAGAAAATTGTGTGGTGTCAGCATGAATCAAAATAATGTAATAAAACTATCGTGTTGAAGGGCAGACCCTTCATTATATTCTTTTTACTCTCTCTCTCTCTCTCAAATTAGTCTAAATAACACTCACAGGGACTTCAGTCCTGCAATGGGTATATATTAACCATTTTGTAACAAGTGTAAGTGGGAATCAAACTGCAAAAGATTACAACACAATGTTGCTGATGACATGGCTGATGAAAAACAAGTGTATGCATTCACAGTACTACCTCTCTAATACATTCACAGCATGTTATGGTATATAAAAAAAATGTATAATGCTACCCATTCTGTAGTCCGACGAGCTATCTGTTTTTGCCCTATGCGTGTGACATTATTATTTTTTATTTTTTATTTTATTTTTTTCAGATAACGCCAGATCATTTATCTGGCTCAGAGTAAACCGACATAAAAAAAAAAAAAAAAAACTAAAATCAATCACGCTTCACGTTTTTGCTGGGATAACCCTCTCAGGCGCAGGTGGTTTGAGTCGTTAGATTGTTTAACAATCTGTAAAGCACACCATGACACGAATCGGGTAAAAAAACATACCAGAATATAACACACGTCGGCAGGAAACTTGTGTCCTGCTTTGTTTGACATGATGTGCATCATGGTGCGTGGTACAGGATGGTATTTAATGACTCGATTGGAGTCCGTGCATGAAATGTTAAGAATACGTTCCTGGTCATTCGATAATGGATATATATATATATATATATATATATAACTGAAATTCTCATATTCGTTCATGTTTCAAGCAGTTAATAAGTATATAGAATATTACAGTGAAAGTACCAGTCTAATATAGCCTAAGCGACACAGAGTTAGTTGAATTTATTATTTTTACAATAAATAAAATGTTTAATAGAAAATCTCAAGTTTTCACTGCTTAAGGGGTAACTATTTGATATGCCTTCTTTGAGGACCTCTGGATTGGTGGTAGTTTTCCGTGATAAAATTGATAAAGGTAAACTCAAAATTTTCATCCCTGTCCTTTCAAAAATCTTTAAAGTAATCATAATGATGATAATAATAATAATAATAATGATGATAATAATAATAATAATAATAATAATAATAATAATGATAATAAAATCACATTAAATGGTTGGAGGCCCCCAGGTTGTGGAGGCCCCTGGGCAGCTGCCCACTTTGCCCACTCCTAAATCCGGCCCTGCTTTGAACTTTCATACCATACTCAGCTCAAATGAAAGGATGTCAGAAGACTGGTGGTTAGAGGTTAAAGAGTGGAAATTAAAACTTTCAAAGTGGTGGTCTGGAAATTTGGAGAGAATATGAGTGAGAGACTAACATCTGGAATGTATGTGGCAGATTTAACTGGAAGAGAAGGAATTGGGGAACACGCACATAATTCATAACCCGCCTTAAGCTACAGTTACAACCACAAACAATGTCTTTCACTTATCAGCCATTAGCAAAGAATTTCAACACTGATCCCCGTTACATGAGCTGTCGAGCAAAAGTCAGGTTGGTAAAGTGTGCATCAAGTGGGTACATTTATCGGTGATGCTTACCATACTACTGGGTTTTGTAAGCATGTCAGACAGGGTGCGGGCTGATGGACACGGGGAGAGGTGGGGCCAGGGCAAGATATGACGCGGGGGTGATGGACACAGGAAGAAGTAGGGCCGGGGTTTGGTATGAAGCGGGTGTGATGGACATGGGGAGAGGTGGGGCCGGGGCAAGATATGACGCGGGGGTGATGGACACAGGAAGAAGTAGGGCCGGGGTTTTGTATGAAGCGGGTGTGATGGACATGGGGGGAGGTGGGGCAGGTGATAGATGGGACCGGTGCAAGGTACGAGACGGGTGTAACCGGGGATAGGTAGGGCTGGGGCAAGATAAATACGAGGAGGAAAAACTGCTACATACAGGTCGCGATATGGACGCGTCTGTATGTGAAAACATGGGCACAGAAGTAGAAAATGCAAAACCCTTGAAGAAAAGTATTTTCCAAGGCTTGGGATAGTACAGAAATTAAGGCAATTTGTAAAGGGAAAAGAAATCCCTTCAGTCCGCTGATCTCATTGATATTTTCTCCTAACAAACGCCTATTTATTTTCAGGGACTCTCCTTTTGCAGTGAGGGGGTTAATGACTATATAACCTCTCCAGATCAAAACCTTCTCCAAAGCTTAATTCAATCGTCATAATATTGCAAAAATAAAATCTAGAGCTCATCCTATTTAAGGGATAAAGAAGAATGTCGAAGTATGTATATGCAGGAGCTGAGAAAATCTGGAAAATCCCAAAGTATGTATTGTACATGAAGGAATTGAATACTGGATTTGGTTAAAGTCTGCTGGAGCAAAAGAAAAAAAAATGAAGGTTGCACAGCACACATGTAAAGGAACAGAGGAACTGAAAGAAGCCAAAATACGTACATTACAAGTGATGTTGAATTATGTCCATAGAAAAATAGAGAAAATTAGGAAGACATTGGAGTATAATAATAATAATAATAATAATAATAATAATAATAACAATAATAATAATAATAATAATAATATGGATTTGTATGTATGCATATATAAATATATATAATACGCGTGATGTATGTGGATAAACACAAAGCTGTGAATGAAACTGAAATACGTAGCTTATATACAGAAACAAAAATTCAAGAACGGTACAGTAGTTAAGTATGTATATAAAGAATTATGTACTGATGATGCAGGAGTAAAAAAAAAAACTTGTATGAGGTCAAGAAATAAACTGGACAAAGCATGTATTCATGCGGTAATATTTTCCTTGGCAGCTTTCTGCTGCCAATCACGTGACATAATCCATCACGGCACAGTGTTTACCTTTATTGCAAGTACCTTATACTGCCTATATTTATCATAATAATATTCAGAAGCATCCGTCAAGGCAGACAGGTAAATTTCTCCCATCAGGCTAAGCTGTCAGTCAGCTCGTCACCATTAAAGAATGGTTGATGTGGAATTTCTTTCCCGCTAGCAGGCATTACCATAAACGTTGGAATTAATTTACATTCTTTCACCTCTGCGTTAGTCAGTCATAATAACAAACCGCAAAATACTATTCATCGTCCTTATCAGGAATCACAATGCGATTCGC